>NC_056729.1:1288485024-1288632524 GCF_019279795.1 Protopterus annectens | reverse complement strand
GAATATCCAGTGAGATTAGTTTATGGTCTGATCTTACCAGTGAGGGATACACTTCTGGTCTGGAGCATAGAGTCCCCATGTTGGTGATGATCAGGTCCAGTATGTTTTCCCCTCTTGTGGGAGTGGTAAAAAGTTGTTCCATAGCATTTGAGTTTATAAATTCTAGGAACCTTTGGGCTAGGGTGTTGGAACTAGAGTAATGCTCCCAGTCTATGTTTGGGTAGTTGAAGTCGCCCAATATAATGGTGTTTGGAGAGACCTTCATATTTTCCAGTGTTCTCAGGAAGGCCGAATGGGGTTCCTGTGTTTGGGAGGGTGGTCTGTAGCAGGCTATAAACTGGAAGGCAGTTTTACCCACTGTTAGTTGCACATGGATAGTCTCTGATGCTTCGTGCTTTGCCACCAACCTGGAGGTGTGGGTATCTTTGATGAATATCGATACTCCCCCTCCTTTTGTGGTTCGGTCCAAGTTTTGGGGCCGAAAAGCATGGTATGAGGTATAACCTGGTAGTGCTGGGGTGCTCTCGGGAGCCCTGAACCAGGTTTCTGTTACTGCACAGATATCGATGTTTTCCATGCTAAGGAGAGTTTCGAGTGCGTGCATCTTGAGGTTTAGACTTCTGGCGTTGAGTAGCATTACTCTTAGTTTCTTATCCCTTGTGATACCTATGGAGGTGGGTTTGTCTTTTGAGCCTTGCCTAAAAAGGCACTATGGGGGTAGCAAGAGCCTTTGCCAATATCCGAAAGCCCAGGGGTGACAGGTGCAAGCCGTCCCTAGCGAAGCATCGTGGCTTGTTGAGCATATCATCCCAAGCTGACAGGCATTGGATCCCCTTAGAATGACACCAGTTCTTAAGCCAATTGTTGAAATTGATCATCTTGTCTTCATATTGTGGCATCATTCTTGGTGAGGGTAAGATGCTACTCAAGGTCAGGGTCATACCGGCCTGGGCTACATGCTCAGAGAGCTCCTTTATGTCTCTTTTCATGTAGTCCAGGGAGGTACGTCTCAGGTCATTCACACCAGCATGGACAATGACTGAGTCATATTTGTACTTGCCTTGGAGTGACCTGAGTGCTTGTGTTATGTGGCGGATCCTAGCACCCGACAGGCTGCTCACCGTGACCCTCTCCTTGTTCAGCCTGGTGAGCGGGATGTCAGTGTGCCTGACGATAGAGTCACCTATTACAAGTGTTTCAGGTGTGTTGTTTAGTCTTAAGGGCTGTGACTGTTTGGCACACTGGCTTTGTGAGATATGTGTTGCATGTGTTTTGTTTTGGGGTAGCGGCTGCTTGGGTGTCTGCTTTGGAGGTCTCTGCTGCTTCGGCAGATCTTTATTTAGAGCCTCCGAGTATGTTTTTGTGTGATTATGTGTTTGGTTTGCTGTCGTGGTAGGTCTATGTGAGACTGGAATTGTAGTGAGTGTGGTTTCCCTCTCCTCCTGACTGGTTATGCCAGTACTGAGTTGAGAGAGCTTAGCCTCCAGTTTGGCTATATGGTTGCATCTCTCACATGTGTTGGAATTTGTTGGGAGGAGGAGAGGGTTGTCTGTGTACATGAGGCAGTTGTAACATTGCCTCAAGATTCCCAGATTCACCAGCTGGACCGGAGTGGAGATTGACAACTGACCTTTGGACATGCTAGAATAATATTGGGAATTCCTTAATAATTGAAAACCAGGGCCAATGGGGAGTGAGGGTGTAGTGCTTTTAATTTTTAGTGCTGACTTATATAATTGCTTTAGTGAGCAAGTGTCAGGTAACTTAAGTGCAATGTGTTACAGGTAACTTAAATGCAAAAACGACAAACAGTAACTTTCTTTCAAGTGAAACAAGGAAATAAGTACAGTAAGCAATGCAGATATCACTAGTGATCCACAGAAGCACTGAGAAGCCGCGTATTAGGTGGAATTAGCGTTCCAGGGAAAGAACAAGCAAACAAACAACAGGCATATAAACAAAGCTATATTCAGCAGGCCTGGATCTAGTCTATGCTACAGCAAACAAGGTGTACCAATTTCAGTAAGATACAGTTCAAATATTCAGGCACTATAAACCTTTAACCAGAAATTCCCAGCTCAGAAGGGCAGAGTCCAGCCTCTTCTCCCACAAGAGTGCAGACCACAAACCTTCTTAATGTAAAATAACTGGCCTGAAGCCCAAGTGCTTAAACCAGAACTAATACACTTTAAGAATAACAGACACTGGGCTCTCAATCAGCAGTTCCCAACTTAGAAGGATGAAAGCTACCTGTCCTGCCACCACAATGCATGCCACAAACCTTCCTAATGTAAAACAACTGGTCTGAAGCCCAAGTGCTTAATCCAAAAGACTTAGAATGACAGCTAAATTTTAATCAAGTTACTACCAAGCAGTAATAAATACAATTGAATACTTTAGAGAATGCCTGGATTAGTGCTCAAGTTACACAAACAAAGCTAGATCCAGCAGGCCCGAATCCAGTCTATGCCACAGCAAACAAGGCGCACCAACTTCAGAAAGAAGCAGTTCAGATATGCATGCACTATAAGCCTTCAATCAGAAATTCCCAGCTCAGAAGGGCAGAGTCCAGCCTCTCCTCCCACAAGAGTGCAGACCACGAACCCTCTTAATGTAAAATAACTGGCCTGAAAGCCCAAGTGCTTAAACCAGAATTAATACACTTTTAGAATAACAGACACTGAGCCCTCAATCAGCAGTTCCCAACCTAGAAGGATGTAAGCTACCTGTTCTGCCACTACAGTGCAGACCACAAACCCTCTCAGTGCAAAACAACTGGTCTGAAGCCCAAGTGTTTAAACCAGAAGGCTTAGAATGAGTTACACCAAGCAGTAATAAATACAATTGAGTACTTTTAAGATGATGCAAAAGTAAAAAAAAGTAGGTAGAAACACAAGTACAGTAAAAGCAGATGAATTTTTTTTTTTTTTTTTTTTCTGAACAAGTGCTGAGATCAAAGAAACAGATTTGAGTGCTGAAACTAGAAAATTGGCTAGTTATAGGGAAAAAAACTAAGCTAGAAGGCTTCCCTCCAACACAGAAGGGCTTGGGGGCTCAGAAGCCTACAAATAGTCTATACCAGTTAACAGGAAAGGCAGGAAACAAGCTTAATTTTTTTTTCTGTTTCCCAGATGTTCTCTTTGTACACAGTAGGAGTGCCTGAAATCAGAATATGATCTCACTGCACTCAGTTGAGTGAGCAAATGAGATGGGCCCAGAAGGAGTATCCAAACACAAATTTACAAGAGGGGCGGGCAGCTGCAAGGCCACTAAGATTAACAACAAAACAAAAACAGGGAGGGTGGGTGGCACTAACTGAAGAGCAGAGTGAAAACTTCCAGTTCAGCTAATATTCCTTCCACACAGTTAAAATCAATTTAAATACTGTATTTTTTGAAAAAAAAAAGCAGATAAAGGTACTTAAATTCTCTTATACATCCAGTTGAATATAGCAAGTTCTTAGCCGGCCAAAGCTGAGGTTTTTAAGCAGAAAATATTTCACACTGTACCACTTAAATAGGCAAGGACAGGAAATCAAAGAATGTGACTACCCCCACACCTGTAATTACTAGCAAATAACAAAATTCAGCAAACACTGACTAACTTCCAGTTCAGCTAATATTCCTTCCACACTGAAGAGCAGAGTGAAAACTTCCAGTTCAGCTAATATTCCTTCCACACAGTTAAAATCAATTTAAATACTGTATTTTTTGAAAAAAAAGAGCAGATAAAGGTACTTAAATTCTCTTATACATCCAGTTGAATATAGCAAGTTCTTAGCCGGCCAAAGCTGAGGTTTTAAGCAGAAAATATTTCACACTGTACCACTTAAATAGGCAAGGACAGGAAATCAAAGAATGTGACTACCTCCAAACCTGTAATTACTAGCAAATAACAAAATTCAGCAAACACTGACTAACTTCCAGTTCAGCTAATATTCCTTCCACACTGAAGAGCAGAGTGAAAACTTCCAGTTCAGCTAATATTCCTTCCACACAGTTAAAATCAATTTAAATACGGTATTTTTTTGAAAAAAAAAGCAGATAAAGGTACTTAAATTCTCTTATATGTCCAGTTGAATATAGCAAGTTCTTAGCCGGCCAAAGCTGAGGTTTTAAAGCAGAAAATATTTCACACTGTACCACTTAAATAGGCAAGGACAGGAAATCAAAGAATGTGACTACCCCCACACTTGTAATTACTAGCAAATAACAAAATTCAGCAAACACTGACTAACTTCCAGTTCAGCTAATATTCCTTCCACACTGAAGAGCAGAGTGAAAACTTCCAGTTCAGCTAATATTCCTTCCACACAGTTAAAATCAATTTAAATACTGTATTTTTTTGAAAACAAAAGCAGATAAAGGTACTTAAATTCTCTTATACGTCCAGTTGAATATAGCAAGTTCTTAGCCGGCCAAAGCTGAGGTTTTTAAGCAGAAAATATTTCACACTGTACCACTTAAATAGGCAAGGACAGGAAATCAAAGAATGTGACTACCCCCACACCTATAATTACTAGAAAATAACAAAATTCAGCAAACACTGACTAACTTCCAGTTCAGCTAATATTCCTTCCACACTGAAGAGCAGAGTGAAAGCTTCAGTTCAGCTAATATTCCTTCCACACAGTTAAAATCAATTTAAATACTGTATTTTTTTGGAAAGAAAAAAGCAGATAAAGGTACTTAAATTCTCTTATACGTCCAGTTGAATATAGCAAGTTCTTAGCCGGCCAAAGCTGTGGTTTTTAAGCAGAAAATATTTCACACTGTACCGTCGATAACGAATTTGATCAAAGAGTGGAAAACATTTGATTTTCCACATTTTGTAAACCAAATTTTATATATATATATATATATATATATATATATATATATATATATATATGTATATATATATATATATATATATATATATATATATATATATATATATATATATAGTTTTTCTTCTTCTCATTGCAATCTGACTGGCTATATTAATCTTACCTCATCTGTATTGAATCTTATCAAGTTCTAAATTTTGTTACATACTCATTTTGTAAATAATATTGTTAATTAGGGAGACTATAATACAATTTTTTGCTTTTTTGTCATGACTGAAAAGGGTCAATATACCAGCCCATACTACTAAATTAGTCTCTTTCAGAAACTGTCTTTCTTTCTCTCTGTCAAAATCAGAATTTTCTTAACAGGAACAATTTCCAACTTTTTCCTAATGTCTCTTTCCAGTTCACTCTGCTGTCTCTCTTTCAGAATCTCTGCTTTAGACATCCAATCCCCATTCACAAAAGGCAAACAAGCAGTGTATGGGGCTTTACTTTGCCCTCCTTTTACATGGTTACATTTGCTCATTATATAAGTTTAATCGGCATTATAGTCAGCAGCAAATACTACGTGCTGTTGAAACATGCTCAACTAAGGTAAGTAAACATTCCAGTTTAAAGTAACAGTGTTCATTTATTATACATTCATACACACACACACACACACACACACACACACACACACACACACACACACACACATATATCTTGTTGAGTCACCAGTGATTAGCATCTAAATATAAAAAGACTAAATGCTGATCCAGCAAGGATCAAAAAAAAAAAGGAAAAAAGAAAACCCCACAATGTTTTTTGCAGGGTGGTAATTCCCCCTGCACCACACACACTACAGTGGGGAAAGTGAATATTCTGCGATACCCACCATACAGCAGTTTCATACTGACAAAGCCAGTGCATTTTGATCAGCTGATTTTCAAGCCAGTCTACCAGCTCTTCACTTGTCGATGAATGGTCTTGTCAACCAAAGGTTGCACTCCCCTATCTCTCTTTTTCTCTCTCTATATGTATATATTGTAAAGAAACTTTGGCTTTAGATGATTGGCACTGTTGAAGTGACACTTCAATCCCTTGGGAAAAAATGGGATAAAGGGGCTGTGGATGGATGGATATAGTTATAGATATACATATACATCTGCTATTTATATCGGTATTTATAAAATTGTAGTTCAACTGTGCTTCAAGATCCATCCATTCTACTCTCTCTCTCTCTCTCTCTCTCTCTATATATATATATATATATATATATATATATATATATATATATATATATATATATATATATACACACATACATACATATATGTGTCAATACATGAGTGCGTGTGTGTGTGTGTGTGTGTGTGTGTGTGTGTGTGTGTGTGTAGTTATTCTGTCGAGTGGTATATTCAGCAAAGCATAAATCATAGTCTATTTTGGTTGATTCATCTTTCATCAAATGTAAAATGTTAGTATTGGTGCAAGTTTGCCAGACAATGATGTATACGATTTCCCCTCTTCCTGCTGATTTGTGATATCAGAGTTGGTATATGCACATATAAAAGAAGAAAGCATATAGGGGTGCTGTTCCCCACATGTGGGGTGCAGAGGGGCTTGTACCTCTGCAAAAACTTTTTTCTGTGTTTTTTTTTATTATTTTTGTACTGTTTGTACAGTTGATTAAAAGTTTTGAATTTTTGAAATTTTTGTGATTTGACATTTTAGGCAATTAATCATTGAAAATACAGTTCTAAATATCGGTCCCAAAAGAAACAACATGGACAAGATAAGCATTTTTGAAAAGCAAACCTAGCAAAATTACTTTTGCAAAGTGCAAGCATTTCTGAATCTGAAGACCTGGAGAGTTGGAATCAGAGAGATTGCATTCCTTTAGATGCATTTTTACTATTCGTGGAATAGTGTGTTTGTGTGTGTGTGTGTGTGTGTGTGTGTGTGTGTGTGTGTGTGTGTGTGTGTGTGTGTGTGTGTGTGTGTGTGTTTCTGTTTGTATGACTATACACATGCAAAAAAAAGATACTACTCAACTACAATGTTGCACTAATGAACCATGTAATATTATAAATGTTTACTACAAAGTGCCATTACACACATAGTTGTGTAAGCACTTTTGTCTTTTTTGTGGACTTCTTCAGAATTAACATTTCTTTTGGCTATATCACCAAAGAGGAAGAATATTATACAATGACCAAGGTTTAGGGAGGGTGGCCTAATGGTTAAGGTGTTTGCCTTACAAACACAAGGTACAGGGTTTGAGTCTCACAAGGGATAATTGGCTAGGCTTAAAATGGTTTGCAAGGGCAGTTAGCCTAGTACTAATCTATGAATCATAAAGTTTGCAGTTCTTCCTGAGGAGGATTGAAGGAGTGCTATCCCTAAAGGTCCTTGTCTTAGAACAATATCTCCTAATCTGCCTTTCTAATGAGTAAAGGAAATAGTTGTTTTATTCTGCCAATTACACAGTTATCTTGGAAGTAAATGGACGTCCAGTGGCATGGAGTACCAAGCAGAAGTTGGGTGGCAAAACAGCTTTTATTGATGAAAAGGCAAACCAATCTTTTTACATTTGGATTATTCAATGGGCTAAAGTAGAAAGGCTGAGATGAAAGAGTTGCTGTAAGAGATCAGTTCAGCTGTACAGTGTCCTGTCTTTATTGTGTCATGTGCTGCATGTAAGATACTTCAGGAAAAAGCCCTGGATCCATACACATAAAGATATAATGTTGAGTCAACTTGTTAAGCTAAAGAGATGTCAAATGGAAAAAATATCAGTTGTATCAAAACACCTGGCCCCTAAGCTGTAAATCCTTTGGTTGCCTTCAAATGCAGTAAAGCACATCCTCCCCAGTATTAGAAAACATTGCAAGAAGTAGATAACACAATCATGGATGTAAGTAATTCAGTGTATGGAAATAGGGAAGTGTGAGGTAGGGAAAGTTAAATCAGAACATGCAAAACAATGGACCAAAAAAGCACTGTGCACAGATGCATGGGAGGAGATGAAAATGTATAAGTCAAAAACTAACTAAATCCTCGTTACATTTCAAGGACCTCTTGAAATAGTTGAGATGAATCAAATAAATTAAAAAGTGATATATGGAGGAAAGAGACACCATCATTAAATATACTACATAAATGTTTTAAAGTCTCAGAGGGAAGTGCAGGCATTTATGGGGAATTCTATAACAATGGTAGGGACCAGGATAAGGAGAGGATGGTGATTTCCACACTTGAGGTAACTATCGATTACATAATCTGAAACAAAAGCAAGATATACAAGACTTTTCACTCAGAAAAGTTAAGTCATTTTAGAGTTGCTGTGCATGGCTATACTCATTAAAGCTGGATAGAGACCAGCTCTGGAGAAAAAGTCCATTAAAAAGCATACAGTATACTGGAATCACAAAAACTGGTAGAACAAAGTAAAGTATGTAAGCTGATAAAACTTGGACGTATTGAAGAATCCAAAAGCAAGTAGAACAGTCAAATAGTCCCAGTTCCAAAGACAGATGAGACAAATGATTATGCAATGGTTTTAAGAAAGTCAATAGTAGATGAACATTTGACAGCTATCCAGGGGAAGACAGCAGTTAAGAAAGGTTAGGTTTCTTATTATCCTGGACTTAACAAATGGTATTGGCAGATACCCTTAGAGGAGGTTACTTAAGAGAAATCTATCTTCTCCATTGAAGATGGGAGAGATCAGTATATAATACTCAAATTGCACTTTCTAGTGGCTGACAGACCATGTACTTATACCACATAGATCCTTTATTGCTGAATAGTAAGATAATGCAGTCAGCAATTTGGAAGTTTGGGACTCAAATCTTTCCAAAGTTGAGGCCATCTTGGAGGCATTAAAACAAGCTGAACTTTCAGGGAATGTCTTGAAACGCAAGGTAGGGATGAAAGAAATTAGGTATCTGGTATCTTACAAACCCCAGAAAGGAAAAACTGAAACAGTTAGAGAGTGTCCAGTTTTCCTGGCAAAGAAGCAGATGAGGGTCCTGTGAGTATATTACAGGAAATCTGCTCCTCCTTCTGCCAAATAATCAAATTGTCCATCGAGGCATATGTACTCCTGAAGATGAACAGGCATTCTAGCACCATACAATAATTCTGTGGTTTAAGCCGATATGAAAGTCACCTGACTTTTCAAAATAATTCATAGTTTACACAGATGCATCATAACTTGAGTCTAGCAGCAGTTTTACCCCCCCCCCCAAAAAAAAAATAAGTGGGGAATAGAGAGTATCCTGTCTGGTAGTACTTAAAACTGATGAAAGCAGAATCTAAATAAAAGGGGAAATGTTTAGCCATCAAGTGGATAATAGTTCATTACATTATTACCTTTTAGACAAGGAACAAACCCAGAACACTCACCATTACAATGGCTAGAACAACAAACAAGCTGGTAACAGTAACCTTTGCCATGCACTCACAGGTTTTCAGCCTCTGCACATTATGACGCAGCACAGACACAGTGCCTACCACCACGATGTAGATGGTCTGTCAAGGACTTTTGGTATACTTGAAACCAATGGTTGGTCAAAGGTTCATAGCTTCACAGGTGTTTACTAGGCTAATGACCACAAGGTCCTTTTTAAGCCTAGCCATGCATCCCAAATCACTGACAAGTTCTGATACCCTTGATAAGTGTAAGCATGGGCCTAGGAGATGAATCATTTACAGGTTACCTGTGTCCATTAGAGACATAAGTGCCAAACGAGAGATGAATTTCTGATTTCCCATCCAATTGTCCAAGTTGCACTTGAATTGGAATAGGGAGGAACTCTGCTTCACATGGATAGAGAGCTTGTTCCATAGATGCAGTAGTCTTTGGTGTACATACCTATCTATACTGCAGGTCCTATTTGTGTTACAGGCAAGGTTTAAGTCTTTAGAATGGCTAATTCTGGTGCTGCTTATTATGTGGATATGTAGGAGATCCATCAGAGTGGGGTCTGACAATGCCCTGTATGCCAGGCATAGATCTCCTCTCCAAAGCCTGTAGGAGAGAGAATACAGGGATAGGGCATTGAAGCGGTCTGCATAGGACATTTTACTTATGCCCTGTATTCTTTTAGTGAGGAACCTCTGTGGATGCTCCAATTGTTGGATATGCCTGGTTAGGTACATACCAAAGGGGGCATTGTACTCAGTGATAGGTGTGATAAATGAAGTGGAACAATGACTTCCTTGGAATTAGATGCCATACGTTTGTTTATAACTTGTGCAACATAGAATGATTTCCTAACCACTGTAGACACATGATGGTAAATGCCTAGATTATTATCTATGTGTCCCTACATCCCTAACTACTGGGTCAACTCTAATGGGTATGTTGTCAATATGATAGTTAACAGGGATGGATGACTTCTCAAAGGATACTATTATGCATTTCTTGGCATTTAGTTTTAGACCATGAGTCTGACACCAGTTGTTTGTCTGTGTCGGCCCCTCCTGAAGAACATATGTGTCAGTGTGAGATTTAATGACCGCTCCTAATTTGCAATCATCTGCAAATTTAGACAGCCAGAGACCGTTGACATTGGCCTTGACTTCTGAGAAGTAAATGCCAAAAAGGAGTGGTACAAGGACTGATCCCTGTGGGCTTCCACTTGTGACTGGCTTCTTTGCAGAGGTGGACTCCCCAATTATAACTTGCTGGGTCCTGTCTGTGAGCCAGTTGGCTAGCCACTGGATGACATATGGGTTTTTACCTAACCTCTTGAGTTTGTTAACAATGCCCAAATGGGGTATTGTGTCAAATGCCTTGGTCAGGTCAAGGTAGGCAGTGTGAACGATTTTGCCCTTATCCATTGTTTTGGTAACCATCTCAAAGAAGTCCACCAGGTTGAGTAGGCATGGTCTGCCCTTGCTGAAACCAAACTGCGTTGGGTCCAGTATCTGGAGGTTTACTACATCTCTGTTAATCATCTCCATGATAATTCTTCCATGGCTTTAAATATAAGACTAGTGAGACTTATTGGTTTGTAATTTCCAGGGTCTGTAGATGGCCCACCTTTGTGCAGAGGGATGACTGTTGGCTTTCTCCATTCATGAGGCATGAAACTTGCTTGGAGGTTACAGTTAATTAGTAATTACAGAACCCAGATAGGTCATGTTTCATGCTATTTAGAAAGTCTCCTGGGATATTGTCTGAGTCCATTAATGCACTGTTCTTGGTCTTACAGAGAGCATTAAGGACCTGTTCTCTAGTGATAGTTGGGGGGAGGGGTATAGTTGATGATATTTCCTGAGGCAAGGTTGAGGGGAGAGAGGAGTAAAGGTGGAGCAGAAGTTATCAGCCAGGAGGTTTGCTATGTCTTCTGGCTTAGTATAGGTGGCTCCATTTACAATGAGCTCTGCACACAGGTGTGTATCACCTTTGAGGTTGTGGACATAGCTAAAGAAGGCTTTGTGTTTGTCCTTAGCCTGGGAGGCCAAACTTACCTCAAATTTGGCTTTAATAAGACTTTATTTGTTTTCCGAGTTGTTTGTTTAGCTTGATGAGAGTGCTTTTTGTTCTGCTGGGTGCTTCACCTTCTAATTTTTACCATTGTTTTCTTCCTCCTGTTATACAGACGATTGATTTTGTGATTCCAACAGGGTGGCTTGTTTTTGAGTTAGTTCTGTACTTCTTCCTGATGGGTACAGCTGACTCTATGCAGCTATTAACACGTTGGTAGAGGGTTTCTGTGAACAGTTCTGCATAAGCAGCAGTGTTCTCAGGGTTTATGGGGGATAGAAATTTAGCCAGGTTCTCACTTAATAGAAGAAGATTAGCCTTAGAATAGTTCCTGAATTTTCCATGTTTGGCTGGGGTCCAGGTTGTATTTTTACTGCAAAGGAGACCATTTTGTGGTCTGACCTTACCAGGGAAGGCATTACAGTAGGGGGTTTGCAGCACTCTCCCATATTAGTGAGCAGCAGATCCAGTATCATTTGTACCCCTGGTTAGTGTATTGACTATCTGGTCCAGGGAGTTTGTGTTTACAAAACCCAGGAATCTCTGTGCATGCACATTTCATGTTGTATAGAACTCCCAATTAATAGTGGGATAATTAAAGTCACTCATGAATATGATATTGGGTTGGATGGTTAGTGTTTTTAATAAGTTTAAATACATTGTATGTGTTCCTGGGCCATAGAGGGGGACCTATAGCATACAAAAAAGTGGTATTTGATTTTCCTTATGATGATTTGAACATGGAGCAGCTCAAGTACATTGTCCTGTTTGACCAGCCTTGAATTATATTTATCTTTGATGTAAATAGAAACACCACCACCTTTATTCCCTGCTGCCTGTGAAGTAGCTGGCCTAAATTTGTGGAAGGCATTATAACCTAGCGCTGTTGGTGTGCTCTCCACAGTTTTAAACCATGTCTCATTGACCGCACAGACATCAGCATTCTCTAGAATAAAGGGAGCTTCTAGGGCATGGAGTTTTTTGTTAAGAAACTCCTAGCATTGAACAGTAATACCTTTAGATTTTCTTGGTTTTGATTTGCTATGTCAAAAGTACTTTCAGTTTGGCATTGCCTAAAAAAGGGACTATGGGAGAAGATAAAATTTTTAGCTAATATTCGAAAGCTTAGAGGAGAGAGGCACAGACCATCCGTGGCAAAGCAGCATGGCCTATTGACCATCTCCTTCCATGCTGACAGATATTGCACCCTCTTAGAATGACATCAGAAACTAAGTCAATTATTAAAGTCAATCATCTTTTGTTTGTATTGTGGCATCATCCTTGGAGAAGGTAACATGCTACTCAATGCTAGGCTCATAACAGCCTGAGACACATATTCTGAGAGCTCCATGATGTTTCTCTTCATATAGTCTAGGGAGGTATGTCTCAGGTCATTTTCTCCCGCATGGACTATGATTGAGTCATATTGGTAATTGTTTTCCAATGACCTGAGTGCCTGTGTAATATGGTAGATTCCAGCCCCTGATATGCAACTGCCCATGACTTTCTCCTTACTCAGCCTGGTGAGAAAGACATCAATGTGTCTCATGCTGGAGTCTCTAATGTCTAGAATGTTAGATTGTGTGCTGGCTTGCCTTATGGGCTTAGAGTTAGAGGCTTCATGAGATGTAGCTCTATGTGTTGATGTGGGTGTTGTTTTGAAAGAGCACATTTGGTGCTGCTGAGGGTATTTGTTATGTGCGCTTCATCTAGTCGGTCTTTGTGGTTTATGGAGGTTACATTTAAGTGCCTCAGCATATGTGGGTGTATATGTCTGCTTTGAATTGTGCGTGATGGGTGAAGCACATGCACTACTGATAACCTTATTGACATTAGGAGTACTTTTATGTGAGAGCTTTGCTTCCAGTGACATTGTGTAAATACATCTCTCACATACCATATCAGTTTGAGAATTAACTGGTTGTCAGTAAACATGAGGCAATATTGCCTCAGGATGCCCATATCCACCAAACAAGTAATGGAGACAGTAGGAAAATTCATATCCATGGCAACAGACCCTTTTTTATTGATTAGGCAGTTGTAGTGAGAATGTCAATCACTGTCAGGAGTATCCGGTTTGTGACTATGTGGACAGTGCTTGTCACTGCAAACTAGTTCTCCTGTGTGCAACTAGGTATTGGAGAAATTTCAATTGTGCTTTTACAGGAAAAATGTCATGCAAGGTGTCTGAGTCTATACAGAGCAGTGTCTGAGTCTATAAAGAGCACTACCAAACACTTGAGAGGAAACTAATACATAGACCCTGAAAATTTAAGGATTAAGTATGTAGGCAGATATTCTAAAGTTAGAAACAAATCAAGCAGTACTTACTGAAAATAAAGAATTAGCTTGTCAAGAATGATGAAAGGGGGGGGGGGTCAATTGAAGGTCTAATGCCTGGCTACTACTAATGCTGGTCTCACTACAGCTTCACTTTGTTGGGATACAATGCTCCTTTGCTTCTTCTCTCACCAGAAGCAAAATGTTAGCACCAATCTCAAGATGATAAGCAGCCAACAGCTTGCTTGTTGATCCACAGTCTTGTCCCAGATGATGCAAGGGTGTGCAGGCATGTAGCCTTTTCCTGGTAGATGCCTTGAATAGCAACCAGACCAATCAGGAATGTTAAGCACAGAGACTGACTCTCCAACCAGAAACAGTCAGGAATCAATGCAGTTTGCTCCTTCTCTCACCAGGACCAGAATATAAGCACAGATTCCAAGCTGTCACCCACAAAGCAGTTATTAGACTTTCTGGCGATCATCAGTCTCCAGGAAATAATGTCCCTGTAGTCCTTCTCTCACCAGGAGAAAACAGACGCACTATTTCCAAGATGACTACTGAGAGGTAGAATGTGGGTTATCCAATAACTGGTGGTCTTGCAATAGATGTTTAAAGGTAAGATAAAAAATGGTTTATCCTAAACACTGCAGTGTACACTAAGCAGTTAGTATGAAAGTGGGTAACTTAAGTTTTAGCTGTCTAAGTGGAGAGCCACTATTTTTTAAAAGAGCAAGATACATTGAAAGGGGGTGGCCACTTTTGTATTCTTGTACTATGGAATACAATGGGATGGCCAATACATTTAAATATTTATTTGTTTAGTTAGTTAGTTAGTTAGTTAGTTAGTTAGTTAGTTAGTTAGTTAGTTAGTTAGTTAGTTACATTTGTTTACCGGGAAAGTCTGACTGGGCCAGAAATTCATTTTCAGCAGAGGCCCGGTGAGAAAAGCTCGACAGAACTATAAGCAAAATACAGTAATTAGATAGTACAATAGTATACATACAGTAAGATGGAAAATGCACATCATAGTCTATTCAAAGTAGTAGTCAATGCAATTTTCTAGCAAACACAGTTTCAAAAAGAAAAAACACAAGCATTTCAGTGAAGATCACTGTGAGAAAAAATAAAATTAGTACTGTGTACATATTAAATAATAGTTATGAACAAATAAGATTTATTTATATATAGATATATATATATATATATATATATATATATATATATATGGGTTCATATCAGATAAACGACACGCTCCATCGACAGCCGGCAGATGGACTTCAATTAACCGACACGGCAAAACAACGAAAACCAGCATAAACGAAACTCACTCAACCGACAAGTCTAAACTACATACTAGCACCAAACAACACATACCTGCAAGTACAATCACTACCACAAAAACACATACACAACTACATACATACTCGCGCTACCTACGATATACACCTCATACACTCCACACCACAACAACAATAATTAAAAGCAAAACGGATCCCCACTCCAAACACCACACACACACACAACACAAGCAAACCAAACTCCTACCAAAGCAACACTAAACCTGACATGCACACCTATCGACAACCCTGACCCAAACTCTAACCCTAAGGTCCGTCACTCGCACACTCACCTAACCCGAGCCCTAACCCTAACTCACTTAACCCACCCCTAACCCACAAGATATCACTACTACACACTTACCCGACCGAGCCTAACCCTAACTCACTTAACCCACCCCTAACCCACAAGATATCACTACTACACACTTACCCGAGCCCTAACCCTAACTCACTTAACCCACCCCATCCCCACAGACCGTGTACATCGCACACTTACCTTACTCTCACCCTAACGTCCGTCACTACTGCATACATACACATCCCTTACACATTTCTCTTACCTCCGCGTCGGTGTCGGTTGACTGACTTTCGTTGATTTCGGTTTTCGTTCCTTTGACGTTCGGTTAACTCACGTTCGTTGGTTTCAGGTTTCGTTCCTTTCACGTTTCGATTACTTGGAGTCCATCTGCCGGCTGTCGATGGAACGACGTGTCGTTTAACTCATAGGAACCCATATATATATATATATATATATATACACATACATATATATATTTTTTTGGGGTAGTAATAAACACTGAGCAGAGGGAGAAAATGAGGTAAGAAGCTGGCAGTGTGTTGAAAGAGTTCTAAATATCTTGTCAGTCAGGTTTGGCACAAGAGCAATGCCAGTTCTGGATAGATGTTCAATAGTATTAAGGTGAAATTGGTAGATTCAGGTGTGCTTTAGAGGATGTGGGTAGAGAGTTCTATAATCTGGCTATTTGATTTGAGAATACAGCTTTACCATAAGTGTTGTTAGCTTTGTTTACTGTGAGAAAGTTTCTGTCTGTAGATCTTAGACTTTGTGGGCATGAGTAGGGAACAACAAGCTCCTTGAGGAATGGGCAACTATCAGGATGGAAGATGATATTGTGTGTGAATTTAAGTTGGTAGAGATGGAGAAGGTTATGTAGCTCGAGACAATTTAATTTATGTAGAGCAATACAATAGTGGGTTTGGTGGGTTTGGTGGGTATGGTTGGATGCGAAGCAGGCTATTTTGTTGTAGCAAGTTTCCAATTTGGTTAAGTCTGATTTTTTGGTAAAGAGGGGGAAAGCATATAGGAGCATAGCGAGGAGGAAGGCTCTGGATATGGCTAGTCTGATATTGTCACTGAGGAATGGCTTGCTTCTGTATAGTGAGCAAAGTTTGATGTGAACTTTCTTAATTGTGCTGGCTATGTGTTGGTCAAATTTGTTTGTTGTCAATTGTCATGCCAAGGAGTTTTGTATGCTCAGCTGGTTGGATGAATTTGTTGTTTACTGAGAGAATGGTGAAAGGAGGTGTGGTCGGTGACTGCTACTGGTAAATAGAATTAACTGTGTCTTTTTGGTGTTGAGAATTAGCTGTCATTTACTTATATATGTTTCTATATCATTAAAAGCTTGCTGGGCTACTATTTGGAAGTCTGGTAAGGTATCTGTTGAGCAGATTAAAGTTGAATCATCTGCATACTGAACTACTTTAGTGTGTGTTGTGGATGAGGCTAGATGACTGGAGAAGATGGTGAAAAGAAGGGGTCCTAGTATGGCCCCTTGTGGGACTCTGAACAAGACAAGCAGAAGTGGTGGAAGTTCAGATTTCCAATTTACTGTTGTTGTCTGTCAGAAAGATAGCTTAGGAACCAGGAGAGAGAACTCTTTGATAGGTTTAGTGAGGCAAGAGTACTAAGAAGTTTCTGTTGGGAGACAGTGTTGAATGCTTTTGACATGTCTGCGAAAATTGATGCTACTTGTTAGTATGAATTTCTCTGTTGTTTGGTGGTGTTAGAGAAAATAATTAGGGTTGTGGTGGTGCTGTGTTTTGGTCTAAAACCATGTTGGGAGGGAGAGATAAGTTGTGAGATAACAGGTATTGTAGTAATTGAGTGTGGATATATTTTCCAGAAGTTTAACACAAGGGGAAAAGAATGCTATGGGTCTGTAATTGTTTAATTAGGTTCATAGGTTCGTACTAGGCTATCTGCCCTAGGGCATTTATAAGCCTAGCCAGAGTGTGTGTGGCTTTCACCACCCCTTAGGATGACAATACTACACACATTTAGGGTTTAGTTTACTGTGCCTCTGTCTAGTAGTGACACAGAGATGACCCCCGGGGTAAACCTACGATCTCCTATCCACTCGTCAAGACTTCTCTTGAATAGAGTTAGTGAGGGGCTCTGCCTAACATGGATTGGGATTCTGTTCCAGAGTGTAGGGAGCCTCTTGGTTATGAATCTGTCCCTCCAGCACGTCCTATTTATTTCTGTGTTGAGGTTTAAGTCTCTTGCTCTCGTGGCTCTGATGGATTTGGATTTTTTGAGGTGGAGCATGTCCATTAATTCCGGATTGGACATGGCCTTGTACTAGGCACAGGTCACCTCTGAGTAGGCGGTATGCGACTGAATAGAGCTGGAGTTTTTTCAGTCGGGCAGCATATGACATATGTTTAAGACCCTTTATCCTCTTGGTGAGGAACTTTTGGGGTCTTTCCAACTGCTGCAGGTGTCGGGTAAGATACATCCCAAATGGGGCATTGTACTCAATCATTGGCCTAATAAGAGATGAGTACAGGGGCACAATGACCTCTCTTGATCTAGATGTGAAACCCTTCATGATAAGGTGGGCAATATAGAAGGTCTTCCTAACCACTTCGGCAATGTGAGTGTCAAATGAGAGGTTACTGTCAACCTGGGTCCCTAGGTCCCTGATTACCTCTTCCGTACTTAATGGATTACCACCTATGTGGTAATCTGTGGGTACCTTGTTTTTCCCAAAGGGTATGACTATACATTTTTTGGCGTTAAGCTTAAGGCCATGGCTCTGGCACCAATTATCCATTTCTATGAGTCCTCTCTGAAGGATGTTTGTATCCACTGGAGTATCAATTATGGCGCCCAGTTTGCAGTCATCTGAGGACTTTGTCAGCCACAATCCTCCTATGTTTGCCTGTACCTCGGAAAAATAATTCCGAACAAGAGGGGTCCCAGGACTGAGCCCTGTGGGACACCGCTTGTGACTGGCTTAGAGTCTGACATAGCTCCAGCTACTCTGACCCTGTGGGTTCCGTCCTTGAGCCAGTTTGCAACCCATCTCGTGACATATGGGTTTACATTTAAGCTGGTGAGTTTGTCTATGATGCCAGAGTGTGGTATTGTGTCAAAGGCTTTTGCAAGGTCAAGGTAGGCTGTGTGAACTGCCTTACCTTCATCAATGGCCTTAGTGACAGTTTCGAAAAAGTCGACCAAGTTCAAAAGGCAGGATCTGCCTTGACAAAGCCAAATTGGGTAGGATCCAATGTCTGTAGGTCCCCAATGTCTTTGTTTATGAGTTCCATAATGATCCTCTCTATAGCTTTGCAGACCAGGCTCGTCAAGCTTATGGGGTGGTAATTTCCAGGGTCCGTAGAAGCACCGCCTTTGTGAAGTGGGACCACTGTTGCCATACGCCACTCTTTGGGTACGTATCCTGTAGTAATGCTAAGATTAAACAGCAGCCTTATGTTTGGCTTAGTTCCTCTTGGAGTTCATGTAGCACACAGCCCGGGACACCGTCCAGTCCCATTGATGCTGTGTTTTTAGCTTTAGAGAGGGCGGCTCTCACCTAGGAATCTGAGATGTTAGGGAGGCTACACTCTGCTGGGATAGTTATTTCTCCTTTTGGGGGGGAGGGGGAGGAGAAATTTGCACTGAACCTGTCTGCCAGAATGTTGGCAATGTCAGTGGGTTCAGTGTATTTATTGTTATTTTGGACTAACTCTGAGCATATCTGGGAGTTTCCACCCAGGTTTCTAACATAGCTAAAGAAGGCCTTGTGATTGTCTTTTGTGTCTTTTGCGATTTTTCTCTCAAAGTTGGCCTTGGATGATTTTATGAGTGATCGTAGTTTTTTGCTAGTACTGATCAGAGATGCCTTTCCATTTAGGGATTTTGCTCTGTCATGTAGTAGCTTCCTCCTTCTGTTGTAAAGTTTGTTTATGGCTGGGTTCCACTAGACCAGGCGCCTGCCTTTGGGGGAATGGGTCTTGGTTTTATTTGGGATTGCATGATCCATGCATTCTTGAAGGTGCCCGTAGAAGGCATTTGCAAAGGATTCAGCAGTGTGGGTTGTGGTTTCTACTGGCCCAGGGACCTTGAAGGATACCACTTCTGTCTTAAGAAGTGTGAAGTTGGCTTTTGAGAAGTTCTTCACTGTGGTCTTTTGTGCAGGGGGTGGGGGCGGGATGTGGATTTCCAGTGAGATTAATTTATGGTCTGATCTTACCAATGAGGGATATACTTCCGGTGTGGAGCATTTTGTCCCCATGTTTGTGATGATCAGGTCTAGTATATTGTCTCCTCTTGTGGGAATGGTGACTAGTTGTTCCATCGCATTTGAGTTTATGAATTCTAGGAACCTTTGGGCTAGGGTGTTTGGGCTTGAGTAATGTTCCCAGTCTATGTTTGGGTAGTCGAAGTCTCCCAATATGATGGTATTTGGAGAGACATTCATACTCTCCAGTGTCTTCAGGAAGGCTGTGAGGGTTTCCTGAGTTTGAGAGGGTGGTCTGTAGCATGCTACAAATTGTAAGGCAGTTTTGCCTATGGTTAGTTGCACCTGGATGGTCTCCGATGCTTCATGCATTGCCACTAACCTGGAGGTGTGGGTATCTTTGATGAATATGGATTCTCCCCCTCCTTTTGTGGTTCGGTCCAAGTTTTGGGGCCGGAAAGCATGATATGAGGTAAAACCTGATAGTGCTGGGGTGCTCTCAGGAGCCTTGAACCAGGTTTCAGTCACTGCACAGACATCGATGTTCTCCATACTGAGGAGGGCTTCGAGGGCATGCATCTTGAGGTTTAGACTTCTGGCATTGAGCAGCATGACCCTTATTTTTTTTCCACTTGTGTTTTCTAGGGAGGTAGGTTTGTCATTTGAGCCTTGCCTAAAAAAGGCACTATGGGGGTGGCAAGAGCCTTGGCCAATATCCGGAAGCCCAGGGGTGACAGGTGCAAGCCATCCCTTGCGAAGCAGCATGGCTTGTCAAGCATTTCATCCCAAGCAGACAGACATTGGATCCCCTTTGAATTACACCAGTAATTAAGCCAATTGTTAAAACTGATCATTTTGTCTTTGTACTGTGGCATCATTCTTGGTGAGGGTAAGATGCTGCTCAGGGTCAGTGTCATACCGGCCTGGGCTACATAATCAGAGAGCTCCTCTATGTCTCTTTTCATGTAGTCCAGGGAGGTACGTCTCAGGTCGTTCACACCGGCATGTACAATGACTGAGTCATATTTGTACTTGCTGTGGAGTGACCTGAGTCCTTGTGTTATGTGGCGGATTCTAGCTCCTGACAGGCAGCTTACTGTGACCTTTTCCTTGTTCAGTCTGGTGAGCGGGACGTCAGTGTGTCTGACTATGGAGTCACCTATTACAAGTGTGTCTGGCGTGTTGTTTGGCCTTAAGGGCTGTGACTGTTTAGCACACTGACTTTGTGAACTATGTGTTGCATGTGCTATGTCTTGAGGTGGCGGTTGCTTGGGTGTCTGCTTTGGAGGCCTCTGTTGTTTTGGTAGATTTTTAATCAGTGCCTCCGAGTATGTTTTTGTGTGTTTATGTGTTTGGTTTGCAGTTGTGATAGTTCTATGTGAGACTGGGTTTGTGGTGTGTGTGGTTACCTTCTCCTCCTGCCTGGTTTTGCCAGTACTGAATTGAGAGAGCTCAGCCTCCAGTTTGGCTATATAGTTGCATCTCTCGCATATATTTGTATTTGTTGGGAGGAGGAGAGGGTTGTCTGTGTACATGAGGCAATTGTAACATTGCCTCAAGATTCCCAGATTCACCAGCTGAACAGGAGAGGATGCCAGCAACTGACCCTTCGGCATGCTAGAATAGTGAAAAAGATTGCTGTGTAACTGAGTCAGAAAGGATCTATAGGGAAATGGGTACTCAAGTGAATTTAGGTGAAAGAAGTACTTTCTTTTGTTTAAGAGTGCTTTACCTGTATAAAAAATGCTTTAGGAGCAAGTGCTGAGCTTTTCAGTTAGAGAATAGGCTGTTTAGATTGCAAGTACAGCAGTTCTAAGGGAAAAATTGAAGAGTAGACTTTACGGAGCCAGAAATAGTTTAAACTTGATTAACTGGCGCCGCCCTATGCTGCTCTATGAGCAACTTCGCGCTAATTAAGCGCACAAAAACGGGCTTTATAGCAGAGGGTTGAAAAGAGCCAGGAATTGACCCAAAATGGCCAATAAACTACAAGTTGCTGGGCTGGAACCAATCCTCTAGGGACAAATATCTGTTGATGTTACTCCTTTATGCAAAGGAGTGATATATGAAATTTTCCAAGAGTTTGGGACATATTGTTCTGGTCTAAACCTATTTACCAGAATGGAGACAGGCAAAACTATGGCATCAGCTGAAAGTCTGAGGTACTCATTGGGGAGTTGGTCAGATGCTAAGGAAGATGGTTTCAGTTTTTTCAGCATTGTTCTTATGGTGTTAGCTGGGACAGGTTTGCGGTCAAAAGAGTTGTTAGTTTCCACATTAGGTGGAAGAGAAGGTGGGGTTGTATTTTTCCCTGTAAGTAAGAAGAGGATGATGTTTTTAAAGTAGGTGTTGATTTGAGAGACAATACTCACGCTTTGGTTATTGGTTATTGGTTCTGGGGTTGTAGCTTTACCTGGGTGGAGGAGAAAGTTAATTGCTTGCCAAAACTTTTTGGGATTGTTTTTATATTTGTTTTGCATAGATGTATAATTTTTTTGTCTAATTTGAGTTGCTTTTTGGTTTGATTTCTGAGCTGCTGGTATGCTAGAAGAGTTTTAGTGTCTTTTGTTTTCTGGTAACTAGTTGAAGGGGAATGGTTTCACAAAATGATAATTTTGTGCTTACTCACACCAACCAGTGAAAGGAGAGAGGGAAGGAGCTATATGGTAACATCAGGGGCAGGCACCTAGAAAGACAGTGGTGTTTAAGAACACGACAGTAACAAGGTGGGAGACAATAAAATTCTGTCTGACTCACAAGAGGCACAGCAGTGGTCTCTTTTCAAGTTTTAATATGTAACTAAAAGCAGAATACAAGTAAAACACAGTGTAAAGAAAACAAATCACACTATACAAAATAGAAAAATTCTATACAAAATAGAAAAAAATCAAAAGCAAACTAACCTTTCCCTCACAGCAAGCTGTGACAGAGTCTGGGTAAGCTTTTCTAGCAAATCTTTGAAATGTTTTATTTTACAAACAAACAACACCAAGAAACAACTAACTGAAAAAAATAACAAAACTGCAATGGCTGAATAATGAAACCAGCCAAGCCAGGATAAAATAAAACCAGCACTTTTTTTTTTTTTTTTTTTTTGGGCTATGTCAACAGTTGTATAAAAGGAAGAATGTCCTGAGGCCCAGTACCTAGTCTGTGAGGAACAACCCTGGGAAAAAAAATTCACTGAAAGAACAAACATTGAATATCACCTGAAACAAGGGCTGTATGCAGCAGTGAACCTGATCTCAAGTCAATCGACTATATTTCTTACTACACTGCACTTGAAAGACTTGAGAGCACCAAACTTATCTCTCTGCTTTAATTTCATTAAAATAAAATACTAAAAGTTGTGAGTGTCAGATGTTTACCTTCTAAAATATATATGGCACTGAAATAGTTGCCCTGATTTTACAGGAAGGAAAATCACAAGAAAATCTGTAGACATAAGTATAGTTTAGAATTTTTGCCAGCAGTACCGGAGAGTTTGCAAAAATTATGAGCAAACTATGGTTTGGTAAAATGCTAAAAGGCATCCTTATATAACTTTTTTGGAGGGAGATATGGATTAAATGATCACAAACAAATTATAGTTTGGTAAAATGGTACAACTTATCCTTACATAATTTCTTCTGTGGCAGACATGCATTAAATGAAGTCACATTATGTGCTAATATTTTTTTTTTGAATTAGGAACAGTGAATTTAATGAGCTGAAACAGTTCACATCTAATTCTAAGACTATCAGCTCACAGAAATAAAATATTTTACTTGGCATTTTAGAAGAACTGTGGGCATCTAAGGATACACATAAGCTGCTAATCTATCTACAACTGCATTCTTGGAAGTACTCTTTTACTGCTTTCTATAGCTGCATTTTATGAATTTGGTTAACACTTTTATAAATCAAAAAGTGACTACAACTAGAGGATGAGAAAGGACCCAATCAGAATCTAAAAAGACAGACTCTGTTCAACAAAGCAATGCAAGCCACATGGAGAGTGAGGCATATGTGACTCCAAGGAAGTTTCCTTAATATATACTGTGTGTGTGTGTGTGTGTGTGTGTGTGTGTGTGTGTGTGTGTGTGTGTGTGTGTGTGTGTGTGTGTGCGTGTGTGTAGAGTGCATGTTCGCTGCTGGTGGGCTTAACTTTATAAGGGTAATATTCAATATTCTTTTTAATGTGCTCTGCATTGTCTGCAGGTTTGAACTAGATGACTATCTCTTCAGAAAAGGATAGAAATAGTCATGATTAAAAGCTCTGAGAAAGTTAGAAATGATCAAAGGTAATTCCCAGGATAGAGAAAAGCACACTTTTGATTTCATATCTGTTAGTGTGTTTTCATCCCTTCACCATTAAAATGATCAAACCCCTGTAACTAGCAAGCATTAATTCAGAAGCTAATAAGGAAATTATTGATTTGGTTTTAAGCCAAGAGTTACAATCACTCATGTTTGCAGAAAGTAACAAATAGTACCAATTAAGTGTTAAATTTGGAATGCATGGCTTGAGCAATGTTTTCAATGACCTTTGACCTCATTTGCCACTTTAATTGTGCTGCTCCAAGCAGGCAGCATCCATTTCTTTGAGAAATAACTAGTAAACAATGACTTCTTCCTGGATGATGGATCTCAAATGGGGAGTAGCTACAACATGATATATATAATATGAGGCATTACATTTAGCTTCTTTACTTTAAGGCACTATAGTTTTATAGGCATTACGTTTAGCTCATTTATCCTAAGACCGTGCTCTTTTTGCAGCATGCACTGTGTACAGTGTATGTGTTCCTTTATGACCCAGTGCTGTTTTCTTTTTCAACTATATGCTAACTTCATAGACAAGAAAAGAGATCCTGTGACATGCAAGACATTTCTTCATCATGGACATTGCATAGTAATTACCAAAGTGTTACGTAACCTGTTACATGGACAGGTGATTACTACAGACCAGGCAGAATACCGGGATGCATATTGTCTTGAGTTGTGCAGTCAAAACATACTAAGTACATACAGTATTCTAGAAAATATGTCCCCATCTGTCTTAAAAATGAAATCTTAACAAGTATTGCAGCTCATTCACTGCTGACCTTTTGTTTTGTTTTAATCACTTCATATACTGAGCTATGCATGTTCTTGTGCTGGACATAGTGCAGTGTTATTTCATGACCAACATATGACAGTAAATAATATTATAATTTTTGCTTTTAGGAAAACTGCTACAGCTTGGATTTACATTGCATTTTTTCCTATTCTATCTATGTTGTTCACTTGGTTTAGTGCTAAGTCTCACCTCTAGGGACAAATAAATATTGTTTAGTTTATGTTGTACCAAGATGGAAGTAACACTGAAGTGTTATGTTAATTACATATTTCTGCATAGAAAAGAACTGAATGAGTATATGATGCCCAAATTAATGCAGGGATGCAGTAGAACAATAAAAAGTCATGTATATGAAAACAAAATACAAAGTATAATTTCATTTATTTTTCTATAACATAGAGTTAAATTAAACATGAAAGGTATGTACAAATGTAAAATAATATTTCATGAAAAATTTTATCAGTCATTAGCTTTGCAAACCATATTTTTGTTTTTGTGAAAAATAACTAAATTAAAAAATGTGATTTATTTCTCTCTTTCCTTCTTTGTAAAATACAAAACAAACTAAATTTATTATGAAGAAAGTGAGGATGTGCCAGATTTTCTGTAACCCTGCAAAGGGCTAAATCTGAAAAATGTTTAATAGTATTCAAAGTACTTGCCCCTTGGGGCTGGGTTCTAACATATTGCAACACTGTTGCAAAAGGTCTATGCCATAAAATTCAAGCTACCACTTTATCACCATATAGACTTATCTCTAAAAAGAAAAGTTAATAGGCGGTCAGAGATAACCTAATGCTTTGCAGAACACATTCAGAGATCACTGCTTCTACTTAGTCTGCGAATGATAAAACCTAATTACATACCTCAGTAACAATCTATCTTAATTAATCACATTATACACATCTGGAGTACAGTGACACTTCACAGAAACTTCACAATCCCTTGTGACTATCAACTAATAGTAAGTTATAAAGAAGAGGTAAAAGACCATCATAATGAAATGCAACTCATTTCATACACAGACACTGTAAGGGAAATGGTATGAAGGAGGCAAGGCAACATTAACAGGTACATTTCTGTGAAAGGAGAAAGCATTACCAATGAAACGACAATAAACTATCACCTGGAGCATTCAAAACTGGTATACAGACTGAAGGACCAACAAGGGAGTATGGCTGACTTTAATAAAAATTGGAACAAAGTTTATCCACTCTACAATGGTACAGGGAGGATGGATGACAAAAAAGAGGGGGGAAATCCCTGCATATAACGAAAAGGATCACTCACGTCAACATTTTATCTTAACAGAAAGAGTTGCCTTCAATTGAAAACTAAGCCGTGAACATTCATGGAAAACAAATAAAATAACTGTGCTATGTAGTATAGTACTCTGAAAACATAGTTTTAATGTCCATCATGTTCACCTGTTAGACTGTATTACCATTGCATGTTCAGCATGCATGAAGGCGGTACTGTTCCCACAAATTCAATTTATTTCAATGTAATTTGATCCTTAACATTTCTGAAGATTCTTTTATCTCGTTTACAGTGTTCAGTATTTCAATTTAATTGGTTTACATTTTGATTTTCATTTCCTACTAATTGCTTTTGGGCAACCAGTAGTATTAAATATAGTACGTACATGCAGAATATTGTTACAGAGAAGGAGTAAGGTTTTAGGAAAGGCCGGAGCTGAACAATTTATGTAACGCTGGAGTGAATGATAATTGTCAAAAACAAAACATACATGTATAGTATATGAAAATGTTATTTTGGTTTGTGTTCTATTAATGTATGTGCACCCAATCAGATCTAAAATGGAATTTAATAAAGATGTTTAAAAATGCATGAGGGATAGAAAAGCACATGCCAATCAAGTGTGCCCCACCAACATACCTCTCAATCTCTTAACACAAGAAATCTGGACAAAGCCTAAAACTATGGGGGGACAAAGGCTTGAAAATAAGGGCAGATTTTAAATATTGCTCTTATAAACTTAGAAAGTTGCTAGAATGACAGTTTTTCTATTTACATGCATTTTTCGAATGATATGAATTCTGTAACTCAAATTAATGTCATTATTTAGTGACTTCAATCCTGAGTGATTTGTCAGGAAAACAACAATTTTATGATGGACAGACCAAAAATATGATGCAAAAATCTGGATGGTCTGCAAAAATCTGTGCAGTTGAGAGCTGCATTTCAGCCAGTTCTATATGAATCAAGCACAGGTAATCAATCTCCCAGTGCAGAAGGCATGTTCCCTTCCTCATTTGTGTAAATTAGCAAAGGAAGCACATGAGCCTTCTTTTGAAATCACATATTTTAAGTTGACATTGCAAGCTAACTGCAGTACCTACACCAAGTGCAAATTGTTTCAGAATCTAGCCCCATTGTTATGTCATATCATGCATACAATAGTAAGAGAGAGGTTGTTTAATTTTCTACAGTGTCCTAAGAAATGTGTAAGCTCACATTGGGAAATCAGTTCTCTAGACCAAATTCTAAGAAATTCAACCCTTATAACTGGGGTAAGTGTACATTGTTGGATTAAGCCATTAAAATAGTGTTTTATTATATCATCTTCCATCTTTTCAAGTCAGTTGATATACCCAGTAATGTCTAATGAAAGCATATCGGTATGCATTGTAAGCTGCTAGAAGAAGAATGACATACCCCAGTTTGTGGCTGGATAGCGTGGTTATACTTGTGTCATTCCTACCTACCCCATGACTCTTTGCACACATAATATACTTGTTTTGTGGGTGCCTATAACAGTTTTCATTCCTTTATTGCAAAAAAGAGATAGACTTTTTTCTTCTGTACACATTTTGAGGTCTGTTATATGGTATTAAATATCATTCTGTTATATGGTATTAAATTTTAATTTGCAGCAACATTTATGCACATTACATTGATTATACATACTGAAACTGAAAAAAAAAATGAAAAAATAAAAAGAAATGCTCAAACCTAAACTGATTTCAAAAAGAAAACAAGCACTTTCATTTACTGAAAACTTAAAAACTAAAAAAACAAAACAAAACACAGGTGTGTGTGTGTGTGTGTGTGTGTGTGTGTGTGTATATATATATATATATATATATATATATATATATATATATATATATATATATATATATATATAAATATATATATATATATATATAAAATGCATGAAAAAAGTATATATATCGACATGTACATATAAATATTCATGTGTGTGTGTTTATAAATATGTGATAATATCATAATACAATCTGTCAAATACTTCCTTTATTTCTCTATCTAATGCATATAGAGGATTATGATTGGGTCACCGATCATAACCTGCTTATTATGTGCTTGAAAGAGGATGCCAAGAAATTCAAGAGTGAAGCTGGACAGGTGAATCTTGGCATCCATATCAAAAACATATAGTTTTAGTCTATGATCAGAGACACTATCATACCTGTCAACCTCTTGGTGCAAGAAATCTGGACAAAGCGCAACAAAATGGGGGGGGGCAAAGGCCCAAAAATAGGGACATATTTTAAATATTGCTCTTATAAGCTTAGAAAGCTGCTAGAGTAACAGGGTTTATTTTAACATACATTTTCTGAAGGATTTGAAGTCTGAATCTCAAATGTCTGTCATTATTTAGTGATTTCAATCCTGAGATCATCCCATTGATTTCCAGAAAACCACACATTTTATAAGGAACAGACCAAAAATGTGAGCCAAAATTTTGGGGATTCTGTAAAAATCTGTACAGTTGAGAGGTATGGATCAGAATACTTTTAATGCGTGGAGCTTTATCTGATCCAAGTTCTACCAGTAACAGAAAAAAAAGCATTAAGTGTTTTGCTGGCAGTCAAAGCTGAAAAGCACTTAGCTAGCACTGCTAGGAAGATAGTGTAACACAGTCCCTTATGTTTGCACTAACCTTGCTGTGCCACTCAAATGTCCAGATTTTTACTCATATGTTTGGTCTGTTCCTCAATAATGCCTTTCATTTTAGTTTCAAATTTTGTATCCCTCAGAAAAATGCTGATGAACACACATTTTGTTATACTAGATAATTTCTTAGTTTATAAAAGGAAGTGATGGACATGTTATCAGTATGGGTAGCAGGTAGAAACAAATCTGCTTTTTATTTTGCTGATCGCTGATCAGGACTGGCAGATTTGACTGCATAGTGTGAAACCCAACCTTAGCAAGTTAAGCAGGGTGATTGGGTCTCCTCTGTAGTAGTGCTTAACTGATTTGTCTTTTTCCAAATCTCTGAGAGTATGCATAGCTCTCCATGCACTACAACCTCCTTATAATACATCTCTGCAGCCTATTTTACTACTTTATATATGTGCTAAACATTGCAATACTACCAACTTACAACTACTAATATTCAAATTAATGTATTCTATGCTACTAACAAAAGCACTAAGCACCACAAAAAGAATTATTTGTATAAAGCTACTATATATATATATATATATATATATATATATATATATATATACAGCATATGCAAAATATGTTAAGGAATACATGAACAACAGTCTATAATACTCTGAACTGTTGAAATTGATTGATTTCTGTTTTGAATATATTTTATGTTTTTGAAGGATTACTTCCAAGTGTTGCTACTGAAAAGGGGCTGAAATTGGCTCAGTCAGCAAATCCTGAATTCTGGTTAACAAGAAAAGTAGCTAGATGGATAGACAGACAGATAAACAGGTATGACATGTGAAAATGCATGCTATAATTGTTCTACAGAGAATTCTATCTGTGTAGCTATGTGTAATGCATGCTTTTCATTTTTTGTAAAGAAAACTGGCAGAATGCTTGCACAATGAATCACGTGAATGAAAATAAAATCAAAGGAAGATTATAACGCTTCGTATATGTTCTCAGTAGTATTGTGTAGATAATTTAAAAATGCATCTTTTCTCATATTCCATGAAGTTATTTTAGCCCTCCTGATTATGCAGCTTATAAACAAAGGGATTGTGACTAGATCTAGAGATGTCATTATTCCCCTTTACTAAAACTCATAAGAACAATCATTGAGTATAATGTCTCCCTTAGACATGTATCTGTCCAGACACATGCAATAACTGGAATACCTGCAGAGATAACTAACTAAAAGGATAGATGGCCTAAACAATATGTCCTACATGGGGTGCCTCAAAGATCTGTCACTATATTTGGTTTCCACAGACTTCTTAAAGGTGACCTGTGTCTTGCATACAAGGTAATCTCTGACCAATACTGATGGACCTACTGTCCTTAAACAAATAAAATGGCATCAGAAATACTTAGTCCAGCCATCTAAACCTCTTCTATCTCATAGAGGATACCACTGCTCTAGAACAAACTCCATAGCCACATAAAACAAACTTTATCCATGTCTATATTCAACAACAACTTGGATGGCTAATAGAAAATTTACCCCAGACTGCTCCTTCTACTACCAATGGATAAATGCAGCTCCTAAGTGCTTTATTCTGTGCATGGGTCCTTCAAATTATCTAAGGTATGATCCCAGTTATTCTCATTAGAGGTAATATATAATTATCAACCATGGGATGGGTAGGGCCAATCTAGTATCAGATGGGATAAGTTAATTCAAGCACCAAAAGAGAAACAGGCTAGGCTTAAATGACCTGCAAGGACAGCTAGCCTCATACTTAACCATGAACCTGTAGGAAGTGATTAGGATCTGCTTATAGACAGATATGAATTACATTGGCAGATATAATTTGCTGTTTATTAACCCCCCTTCCCTATTCTGAATGGTGGTATTAGTTTAAAATTAGAGCTAAAAGCAGTGTTAGTTGTGCAACAGGTAGTACACTCACCTTTGCTGTAGAAGTTTGTGGGTTCTTTTCATTCACTAGCAGATAAATTGCTGCCACTGCAGTGCATCATAAGGGGGTGTTGCACTCCAGAGTGTGCTGTCCTTCAAATAAGATATTAAACTGAGGCCCCATCTGGCCAATTGGTAGTTGCTCAGGTCTACAAAAAAGATCTCACAGTACCTATTGAAAAGAGTATGGGTGATTTATTTAACACAAGCATTACTGCCAAAAGCATTATTTAAAAATGTACATAGTTACAAAATTTATATATTTACAGGCACATATATACACATTTTTTGCTGTTTATCATTTTTATTTACAAATTTACATATTTACAAAATGTAGACCTTTACAGGCAGATATGTACACATTTCAATTTTTTTTTATTTATAATTTTTCTTATAATATCCTCATTGTTATTCCTTCATAACTGACCATCATTCCTTCTTCCACAACCATAATCTAATTTTTTTCATCTGCCAAAATTAATTTCCCCATTAAATAAAATTTCATTCAGTGTTTCATTCCAAATAACCCATGTCATTCTCCTACCTAGGACACAAGAGGAGAGTCTTCATAGGTTCTGTTCAAGCAGCTTTATTTATTTATTTTTTACTCAGTTTTTATTTTAAACATATAATGAAAATTTGTTCAAGCAGCTTTAATTTATACAAACACATCACTGTAGAAGATGACTGACTTTAACTTAAGTAACATACAAAGATTAACAACTGTGTTTGTACATGCTCTCTCCCTAGCTGCTCTTTCAAAATGGCACTAGGGATTGCATCTGTCTAGAATTTATACCTGCACATATAGCCTTACCATGCTTCTTAAAGATACATTCATACATCACTTGCACTCTGATCTACATCATCTCTTATTGAGAAGTAGATCACATTATGTTATAAGGCTATTTGGCATGCAGAAATCACAGGTAATTCTTAGTCATGCATTAGACAATACTAAATGCACAGATATATACACTCAGGTCCACATTGCCGCGTATTTCACACTAGGCTTAGATACTCACCCATATCATGTGACATAAAACTGGGAATGAGATTTAGCAACTGGAACTGTCTCTGCAAAATGGTTGACCTGTAGAATGTCCGCATCATTTTCTGGAATGGAATCAGAATTTTGAACACATTCTGGTATGGGAGTAGTGTCTAATTCACTCTTAAATTTGGATTCTGCATCACAGAAGCAATGTTGTGATGGTGATGATGGTTCTTGTATATGAAGAAGACGTCTACAGTTCCTCCTATACTCCACACCCAGTGAGTCTACCAGGTAGGATCTCGGCTCTGCACAGATGCCTGTATTCTGTCCTATTCGATCAAAACCTTTTGTTGTTTGGATCCGTACTGTCTTGCCTTCCCTCAATGGATGAAGTAATCTGCTAGATCTGTTGTAACTAGATTTCTGGATATTACGCTTCTTCAAAAATTGATCTGTGATGGTTTTATTGTTCTTAGGTGTAGGATTCAATAAACTAAAAGTAATGGGTAGCTTAGTTCTAGTTTTCCTGGAAAGTTGTCATTGAGCAGGTGAGCCAAGAATATCATCACGGGCTTGTTTCCGAGATTAAGCAAATTCAAGAACACATCGGTATAGTCATGCTTTGACCTTTCAAGTAACTGCTTTGCACTTTGCACTACACATTCAGCTAGGCCATTGGACTGAGGATATTAAGAAATACTAATGACGTACAAAATCCCACTCTTTTTCAAATTTCTGAAACAACTGACTAGTAAATTGAGAACCTTTGTCAGAAAAAAAGTTTATGTGGATTACCATGAACTGAGAAATGACATTTCAACTTAGTAATAACAGCAGTGGAAGTTAGATTAGGTAGTTGATAAATATCAACGTAATTTGAGTAAGAGCCTACCAAAGCTGGAGGGATAGATTCCTGTCCCAGAGACTTCCCATACTCTGGAACAAACTAGCTATCTGTATCAAAAAAGCCCCTCATTTGCACTTTTCAAGAAAAATCTTGATGATTGGATGGGAGATAGGAAATTCACCCTGGGGATCACTTCTGTGGCTCTGCTCGACAGGGGCACAGGAAAATAATTTTCTTGGGTGGTAAAAGCCAGGGTATTGTTTGGCTAGGCTTATATAGGCCCTAGGGCCAACAGCCTAGTACCTACCTATGAACCTATGAACCATTTAGTGTTGATTGTTCCACTCAAAGATATCAGTTGCTACAGTAGACCAAGGATGTTTATGAACTGGAATTAGCTGAAGCGGTTCTCTTTGCAAATGTGATCTAGTACTATTGCATACTGAACAAGAAGAAAGTACTCTATCAATGTATTTTGGTAATGAAAGCCAGAATACTAATTCTCTTGCTGTTCTCGTAGTGAACGCAGATCCTGTATGACCACAGTGCAAAATCTGGATATATTCTTGTTGTAAGGAAGCAGGAACAATAATTTTAAGACCTTTGAAAATAATGCAATCTTCCATCAACAATTCATCTCTGTAAGAAAAAATAGTTTGCACTTCAGGTGGTACACTACGTTGCTTTGATGGCCATCCATCATTAATGTAGTGATTGAGCGTCTGCAAAATTGGATCAGTCTGAGTGCGATCTCTTAACTCACTAAGTCTAGTGGTGGAGAAATGCACTGACATACCCTCAAAGTAAAAATTCTCTGCATAAAGCTGTTCTGTAGTATTTTCTAGGCAATCTGGATAAAGTGTCTGCTAGATAAAGCAATTTGCCTTTTGTGTAGATCATTTTGAAATTTTATTTTTGCAATTTGAGCATCATTATTTGTAATCTCACTGGAGCGGAATCCATAGGCTTATTTTGAATAGTAACTAGAGGCTGATGATCAGTTTCAATCTGAATAACTCGACCATAAATATAATGATGAAACTTGCAACATGCAAATACTATTTCCAAAAGCTCCTTTTCAATTTGAGCATACTACATGTCAGTTTGGGTTAGTGTTCTAGATGCATAAGCTATTGATCTGCCCTCTTGAAATATAACTGCTCCAAGACCAAATTCTGAAGCATCAAAGGAAAGAGTAACTGGTTTATTCACATCATAGTATCTTATGTAGGAGGAGTGGCGATTTTCTGCTTGAGGTCTTCAAATGCCTTCTGGTGGTGTTCCAACTATGACCATACAGCATGTTTGCATGTGAGCTATCTTAAAGTTGTTGGCAACTCACTGAAGTCTAGTATAAACCTGCCTAAATAGTTGACCATGACAAAAGAAAAGCTGTAGAGCTTGTATATTATCTGGTACTGATATCTCAAGAATAGCTACTTGCATGGTCGGATCTGGTCTCAAGCCTGTACTTGTAAACAAATTTCTTATGTAGGTCACTTCTGGAAGTCTGCATTTGCACTTCAGGCAATTCAGCTTCAAGTTTACTTCACGTGCTCTGCTAGAACTTTCTTGAGGTTTCTGTCATGCTCTGTTTCACCATTGCTGCCAACCAATAAATCATATACTATTATGGCACAAGGATAACCTGAAAAAAATTGTTCAATTCTACACTGGAAAACTTCACTTGCAGAATTTATTCCAAATGGCAGCCTTAGGAATCTGTATCTGCCAAATGGAGTACTAAAAGTAGTTAGAAATAAGGATTTATGATCAAGCATCACTTGCCAAAATGTACTATTTGCATCCAAGACAGAAAATACAGTAGCATTTGGGATTAGAGCTGCAACGTCTTTGACTGTGCACATTGGATGATACAGACTTTTTAATGCTTTGTTCAGACCTCTTGGGTCAATACATATTCTGATTTCATCTGAGCCTTTTTTGTAAGCAGCTACCATGGACGACACCCATTCAATTGGTTCTGTGACTGGACAAATCAAACCTTGATGCACCATTTTATCCAACTGAGCTTTATCTTTATCCTGCATAGCTATCAGAACTCTTCTAGCTGGTCTGACTACTGGAGTGACCTCTGGTTCTAACTTCATGGAATATGCAACTGGAAGTTTGCCTAACTTGTCATCGAAAACATCAGCATACTCTGAGAAAATGGCTTCAGAAAAACTGGATCTCGGAAATGCACTTATGTAATGGACTTCTTTAGCAAAAGAAAGCAGATTCATTCTTAAACTATATTTGAGACTCAATAAAGATTGCACTGGTCTCCAGACTACATAGAATAATAAGTTGTAACAGTTCTCAGCCAAATAACATGAAAGCATCATTGAACACTTGGTTTGACTTTCTTCACCTCCATAAGTAACAAGTCTCACAATACTGGCCCCATTGAGTTGTTCATTAGTTCTCGCTCTAGCAAATGTGTTTGTTGATATAACATTACACTTTGAACCGGTGTCTACTTTGAGCTCTGTGGATTTTCCATTAACCTGGACAGTACAAAACACTTCACTTCTTGTTAATAAGTTCACTGCAGCAACTCTTTTGCCAAGCACTAATACACCATCTACATAGATTAGTACTGGGCTAACTGCACTTTACGGACCATTTCAAGCCTAGCCAGTTACCCCATGTGAGAATCAAACCCTGCACCTTGTGTTTGTAAGGTAAACACCTTAACCATTATGCCAACCTCCCAACTCCTAAGTGCTTCGGCTTTACTTGATTAACTTTCTTAACAACTGTATGAGACTTACCTGATTTGCAAAACTTTTGGAAATTATTCCATTTTTTATGCTTGTGACATTGCTGACCAAATGCTAAGCATTTTTCTCTTTTAGACTCATGATTTACACCATAATTGCGACAGTTAACAATAAAGCTAGACTTGGGTTTTGCCGATTCATGTTTGTACTGCACTGAGTTTGAACGTACTCCTTTCTTAGAACCTGGAAAGCCATGTGCCTTTCCTGCAAACTCTGTAGCTGCCACATGCTTGGGCCTGCTTGTGTTTTCCATGTGTTGCATACTATCTACATTTGCTCTGGAGCCACCTGAAACCATGCTCTTGTCACTCGCAAGCATACTTGTGTGTTTTTCTGTCACCTCATGGTTTTGACAAATCTCTATGGCTTTGCTCAACTTTAAGTCACTGTCTTTCGGCTTTTCCCAATTAGGGGTTGCCACAGTGGATCACCAGTCTGCTGCTGATTAGCAGTAGATTTTTATGGTGTCAAGTTTCCAGCTCAGTGCCCAGCCTTCACAGAAGGCACATATACACTCATGCACCTTCCTGCATGTCATTAAAGTTCACTCAACCACAGGGAGGACATGCAGACTCCATACAGAAGGCACTCCAGCTGAGAAATGAACCACTGAACCTGTTGCTGTTATGTGACAACCCTAACTGCTGCACCACCATGGCCTCACGTCCCCACCCATGAAGTAAAATCTTTCTCACAGCAGCACTATTAATACCACACACAAGCCTGTCCGTTATCAGCTCATCTGCTCAAACCGACACATTCTAGCTCTGTTTCTCAAGTCAGTTATATAAGCTGCAAATGTTTCCCCTGGTTTCTTATCTCCTGTGTAAAACAAATACCACTCTAATGTAATATTCATCTCGGGGTTACACATTTCTCTGAACTTGTACTTCAAACACTCGGAGTCTTCCCTTGATTCAGCTTGATTTTCACCTTCTCCTTCACTTACTGCAGGTGCATACATAAATGAATGCTCTGTTTCTATGGCCTCTGACCCAGCTAGGTTTAAGAAAATAAATGGCCTGTTGTGTGCATCTCCATCTGCATAAGATGCTTGTATACAAATATCGTAGTCTTGCTCAGATATTCTCCAGTTCTCTGCAATATTCTATTCAAATACAAGTGTTAAGGGCTTTTGAAATCCATCTGCCATATTAACACATACCAGTGAAGGGTTTTGCAAATAAGCATGAACATACACACATGCACATATGCCAGAAACTTATGCCAGTATTTGTAACTTTGTCCAATGCCTTTGCTCTTATGAATTTATACTCTTTTGGGCTTTTGAAAATATGCTAACGCGGACAAACTCCTAGTACCTTTGAATAACTGGACTATTATTTTGAAAGGCTAAAATGCTAAAGTCATTTATCATCATTTTGCTAAAGTCATTTATCATTATTGTAAGAAACACTTCAGCAACTTTACGATGAGACTAGATAACTCTTGGGCACTGTAATACTCTTGTAATGTCATCTTTTGCAAGAAATCACTTCTTATCAAAGTAAGAAACATATCAAGTAACTGAACAATGTGAATAAATTGAACATCTCTTGCCCAAAACTCAATAATACTTTGAAGTAATTGTACTTTGTGAATAACTAGTCTAGTCCAGATATAGAGTTGCTGTATCCAGGACTGTTTGAAAGCTTCTAAGCAGTGCCAGCGTCTGCTCTTCAAATTTTCCCTTAGATCTACTAGTTCTCTCCTTTCCTGAACTTATACAAGCTTATTAGTCTAGCACTTTACCAGACTTCTTATAGCAATTTTTGTAGCACACAAGTGCTACCAGCACTATACATTCTACAAGGAACAGATCTAGTACTTATTATAAATGAGGTATGTCTAAAGGTCAGTTCCCTGTGCTTTCTCCTATTAACCTGGTGAACTTGGGCATCCTGAGGCAATGTAGCAACTGCCTCATGTACATCGACAGCCCTCTCCTCAAACCTTCCAACACTCAGACTTGTGAGAGATGCACTTATATATCCAAATTGGAAGCCACACACTCTCCAGCCAAGACCAGAAGAGCTGGTCAAGAGGAGAAGGTCAACACTTCCACCACACCACATGGAACACATAACCCTCCAGAACACACACCAGCATTGCCTTCACATAAAAACAAAACCACACACCCAGCTTCGTGGAGGCTCTCAATAAAAATCCACACAAGCAGCAGAGACCTCCAAGGCAGAAATGCACTCGACCACCACAACACAACACTAATCACGAGACACATCATCATCATCATCTTCTTTCAGCTGTTCCTGTTAGGAGTCGCCACAGCAGATCACCTGTTTCCATTTCTTCCTGTCCTCTGCATCTTGCTCTGTCACACCAACCACCTACATGTCCTCTCTCACCACATCCATAAACCTTATCTTAGGCCTTCCTCTTTTCCTATTACCTGGTAGCTTCATCCTTAGCATCTTTTTCCCAATATACTCAGCACATGTCCAAACCAATGTAATCGTGTCTCTCTGGCTTTGTCTCCTAACCTTCCAACCTGGGCTGACCCCCTAGTATACTTATTCCTAATCCTGTCCACCCTTGTCACACCCAGTGCAAATCTTAACATCTTTAATTCTGCCACATCCAGCTCAAACTCCTGCCTTTTTGTCAACGCCACTGTCTCCAACCCATATCACATAGCTGGTCTCACTACCCTCTTGTAGACCTTCCCTTTCACTCTTACAGGTACTCATCTGTCACAAATCACTCCTGACACTCTTCTCCACCCACTCCATCCTGCCTGTACTCTCTTCTTCACCTCTCTTCCACACTCACCGTTACTCTGAACTATTGACCCCAAGTATTTAAACTCATCCACCTTCGCCACCTCTACTCCTTGCATCCTCACCATTCCTCTATCCTACCTCTCATTCACACACATATATTCTGTCTTATTCCTGCTGACCTTCATTCCTCTTCTCTCTAGAGCATATCTCCATCTCTCCAGGGTCTCCTCCACCTGTTCTCTACTCTCACTACAGATCACAATGTCATCTGCAAACATCATAGTCCAAGCCCGGATAAATGGGGAGGGTTGCATCAGGAAGGGCATCCGATGTAAAACTTCACCAAATAATTTCATGCAGACACCAATCACGAGACACATAACTCTCCTAAACACTGTTCCACTCAACCAAAGCCACTAAGCCAAAACAGCATGCCCAACACACTAGACATAGGTGACTCGATAGTGAGGCAGACTAATGTACCACTCACTAGGTTGAATAAGGAGAAAGTAACAGTCAGCTGCCTGTCAGGTGCCAGGATCCGACACATAATGCACACACTCAGGTCTCTCAACAACAGGTAGAAATATGACTCTGTCATTGCACATGTGGGTGTGAATGACCTGAGACGCACCTCCCTGGACTACATGAAAAGAGACATGGAGGAGCTCTCGGAATATGTAGCCTAGGTGGGTATGACCCTAGCCCTGAGCAGCATCTTACCAGCACCCAGAATGATACCACAGTGCAGGCAGAAAATGACTGATTTCAACAAATGGCTAAGTCTCTGGTGTCATTCTAAGGGGATCCAGTATCTGTCTTATTGGGATGATATGATTGACAGACCTCGATGCTTTGCCAGAGATGGCCTGCATCTGTCACCCCTGGACTTCCAGATACTGGCCAAGGCTCTTGCCACCCTTATAGTGCCTTTTTTAGGAGGTGTTCCAAAGAACAAATTACCCTGTAACAGCTATAAACAAATGCAATCTGAGGGTCATGTTGCTCAATGCTAGAAGTCTAAATCTCAAAATGCACTCACTCAAGGCACTCCTTAAAATGGAGAACATCAACATCTGTGCTATAATAGAAACCTGGTTCAAGGCAGCAGAAAGCACCCTTGCACTACCAGGCTATAATTCATTCCACACCTTTTGGCCCCAGAACTTTAGAAACCCGGTTCAAGGCAGCAGAAAGCACCCTTGCACTACCAGGCTATAATTCATTCCACACCTTTTGGCCCCAGAACTTGGACCAAAGCTCCAGAGGTGGAGGTGTTTCCATATTTATAAATGAAGTGTACACCTTTAGAATGGTAGCCTAACATAACGCATCAGAGATACTTCAGGTGTAGCTACAATTGTGTAAGACAGTGATTCAGGTTGTAGCCTGCTATAGGTCCCCAACCATGTCCCAAGACTCGCACTCCATGTTCCTAAGCACCATGGAGAATATTAGGTTCCAACCTAACACTCTCTTACTAGGCAACTTCAACTACCCCTCCAGTAAGTGGGTAAACTACTCATGTACCAATACACTTGCCCTACATTTCCTAGAGTTCATTAACTCCAATGCCCTGGACCAGCACGTTCTTACCCTCACTAGAGGTAGCAACATCCTCCACTTGGTCATTACTAACATGGGTGACCATTGCTCTACATCAAAAGTCAGCTCCTCCCTTGTTAGATCCAACCACAAACTAATCACCTTGGAAATTCACATCCCTCCCACCCCCCAGCAAAGGTAACCACCATGAAAAACTTCTACAAAGCTAACTTTGGGATTCTAAAAACAGAGGTGACTAACTTCACGGCACCCATGCAAATGGAGAATAGTTGTGTGACCGCAGAATCATACACCAATGCACTGTACAAACGGTTTACCTTCATAAGTGCGTTATGCACTCGTGCGATTCCACTTTGTGCGAAAGGAGGTTTGCAATGTTGCAAAACCTCAACATAAATTTGTCCGGATGTCCAATGGGCAAATGCACATTGGCATTCTCTCATTGCAGATTTGACATTGTGAGTGCGGATTGCACTATAGTGGGGATCAGGAAATTATCCCATTCCCCACTGTAGTGTGATCTCGGAGTTGGTATATTAAAGAAGGTGGGTGTGGGGGCAGAGCCCACAACATCGGGGGTGGAGGGGGGGCTTGCCCCCCTTCATTACGATGTGTCTTCGACATTTTAGTTCGAAGGTCAGCGAATCCGTTGTTCGATTTGCTGACTTTCGAACTTCTGAGAATGTCGAAGTTTGAATGTCATGCATTTGGTTCGCCCAAATGCGGGATCGATATTATCTGTTACGACAATATGAAGGTAAACCATACAAACACTTACACAAATGTATGGATCTTGCCATACCCAACAGATCCAAGGCACACTCCTCCAAAAAAAGGAAGCCAATCTGGTGGTCCCCTGCCATAAACAAACTCTACAACAAAAGGAGGAAACTTATGCGGAATAAGGTGAAGTCCCAAGACTGGAAAAACTCCCTTATCTGTCTCAACAAGTTGAGATCCCTCATCAAATTCTTTAAAGCTAGGTATGAAAACAGAATTGCAGCAGATAGTAAAGACAACCACAAGACCTTCTATAGTTATGTAAAGAATCTCCATGGCAACACCCAGATTTGCTCTGAGCTACTGCAAAATGGTACCTCCTATATCGGGCCAGCAGATATTGCCAGTATACTGGCCAACAGATTCAGTGCCAACTTTACTCCTCTCCCCCCCAAAGGACCAATCATAATACCAGTAGATTGCCAGACACCCAATATTACTATTGCAGAGGTTAGAACAGCACTGTCCAATGCCAAGAATACAGCTTCTATGGGACCTGACAATATCCCTGGTTGTGTTCTACATGTACTACAGAGTGAACTGGCACTTCACCTGTGTGCACAATTTAATCACAGCCTCACCTCAGGCTTTGCCCCTGCCAAATGGCACACTGCTACAGCCATCCCTCTCCACAGTGGACTACAGACCCTGGGAACTATTGCCCCATTAGCTTGACGAGACTGATATGCAAAGCTATGGAACGCATCATCATGGTCCTAATAAACAAAGATATAAGGAATCTCCAAACTCTGGATCCCACACAGTTTGGTTTTGTGATGGGTAGATCATGCCTGCTCAACTTGGTTGACTTCTTTGAGAGCCAGAGCTGTGGATGAAGACAAGGTGGTTCATACAGCCTACCTTCATCTGGCCAAGGCTTTTGATACCATTCCCCACTCGGGAGTCATAGAAAAACTCACTAAGCTAAGTATCAACCCCTATATCACTAGGTGAGTTGCAAACTGGCTCACAGATAGAACCCACAGTGTGAAAGTAGCTGACTCCTAGTCAGACTGCCAATTAGTCACGAGTGGCGTCCCACATGGTGTGGTCCTGGGTCCTCTCCTGTTTGGTATCTACTTCTCTGAAGTGCAGACCAACACAAAGAGACTCTGGCTGACAAAGTTCGCAGATGATTGCAAGTTGGGAGCTATTATTAACTCTCCAAGTGATGTTGACATCCTACAGAATGGCCTCACTGTGACCAACGACTGGCGTCAGAAGCATGGCCTTAAGCTCAACTCCAAAAAATGTGTCATCATCCCCTTTCGGAAAAACCCAGTTCCAGTGAATTACCACATTGATGGTAGTCCACTGAACACAGAAGGCATTATTAGAGGTCTGGGAACACAGGTTGACAGCAACCTCTGTTTTGATCAACACATTGCCACTGTGGTCAGAAAGTCCTTCTATGTGGCACATCTCATTACTAAGGGTTTTGCATCCAGGAAGAAAGAGGTCATTGTTTCCCTCTACTCTTCCCTCATTAGGCCAATCATCGAGTACAATGCCCCATTTGGCATTTATCTCACTAGACACCTGCAACAACTGGAGAGGCTGCAAAAGTATCTCACAAAGAGGATCCTAGGCCTTAAACACTTGTCATATATGGACAGACTCAAAAAACTCCAACTATTCTCTGTCTCATATCACCTACTAAGAGGTGATCTCTACTTGACTTACAAAGCCATGTCTGACCCAGCTCTGTTAGAAATGCTACATCTAAAGAAATCCCAGTCCCTCCACACCACATGCTGCAGAGATCTTAACCTCATTACCACAATTAACAGAACATGCTGGAGGGACAGCTTCATAACCCAGAGACTGCCCATGCCATGGAACAGACTTCCCATACATGTCAAGCAGAGCATCTTGCTGACCCTCTTCAAGAGAAATCTTGATGAGTGGATGGGAAACAGAAAATTTACCCCAGGGATAACTCTTGTGGCTCTACACGACAGAGGCACTGGGAGCTAAGGTCAGGTGGCACTATGCCAGGGTAATCCTATGGCTAGGCTTGTAATGGCCCTTGGGCCATTAGCCTACTACATACCTATGAACCTATGAACCTATGAACTGCATACAGCACACTGAAATGCCCCCAAAATGGTGGTACCTTGCTAGGCAACTCTTTATGGTACAAAAACACTCTGTAATGGTGGCACTTTGAGAATAGACACACCCAGCACAAGAACATTTTCAAAATGGATATATTTTGACTGTATTTCATGGAATAGTGGCACTTTGCTCAAAACAACTCTTTCAAATGTATGCACAGTAATAAGTTCACTCTGTAAGCACTTTTACACACTTTGAAATACTTCAAGTAATGTTAGTTATACCCCTGAAACAAAACAAAGTCATAGGTATGCCAAAACACAGCACTTTGCCAAAACACATGCAGTTGCCTTGCTTTATTTTTGTCTAACATGCCCTTTTTTGCCCTTATTATATTAATTATGCTTGTTTAAGCCCTTTTTTTGCCCAACATACTTTTTGTGTGCTTATTTTACTCTAAGCATGCCCAGTTTTGCATTAAACACACTTGTTTTGCTCTAAACGTGCTTAGAGGATACCACTGCTGTAGAACAAACTCCATATCCACATAAAACAAAGTTTATCCATGTCCATGTTCAACAGCAACTTGGATGGCTAATAGAAAATTTGCCCCAGACTGCTCCTTCTACTACCAATGGATAAATGCAGCTCCTAAGTGCTTTATCCTGTGCATGGGTCCTTCAAATTATCTACGGTATGATCCCAGTTATTCTCATTAGAGGTAATATATAATTATCAACCATGGGATGGGTAGGGCCAATCTAGTATCAAATGGGATAAGTTAATTCAAGCACCAAAAGAAAAACAGGCTAAGCCTAAATGACTTGCAAGGGTAGCTAGCCTTATACTTACCCATGAACCTATAGGAAGTGATTAGGATCTGCTTTTAGACAGATATGAATTACATTGGCAGATACAATTTACTGTTTATTAACCCACCTTCCCTATTCTGAATGGTGGTATTAGTTTAAAATTAGAGCTAAAAGCAGTGTCAGTTGTGCAACAGGTAGTACACTCACGTTTGGTGTAGAAGTTTGTGGGTTCTTTTCATTCACTAGAAGATAAATTGCTGCCACTGCAGTGCATCATAAGGGGGTGTTGCACTCCAGAGTGTGCTGTCCTTCAGACAAGATGTCAAACCGAGACCCCATCTGCCCAATTGGTAGTTGCTCAGGTCTACATAAAACATCTCACAGTACTTATTGAAAAGAGTAGGGGTGATTTATTTAACACAAGCATTACTACCAAAAACATTATTTAAAAATGTACATATTTACAAAATTTATATATTTACAGGCACATATATACACATTTCTTGCTGTTTATCATTTTTATTTACAAATTTACATATTTACAAAATGTATATATTTATAGGCACATATATATATATATATATATATATATATATATATATATATATATATATATATATATATATATATATATATATATATATATATATATAGATATAGATATACACATTTTTTTTGCAGTTTATCATTTTTATTTACAAATTTACATATTTACAAAATGTAGACATTTACAGGCTGATATGTACACATTTCTATTTTTTTTATTTATAATTTTTCTTATAATATCCTCATTGTTATTCCTTCATAACTGACCACCATTCATTCTTCCACAACCATAATCTAATTTTTTCATCTGCCAAAATGAATTTCCTCATTAAATAAAATTTCATTCAGTCTTTCATTCCAAATAACCCATGTCACTCTCCTATCTAGGACACAAGAGGAGAGTCTTCATGGGTTCTATTCAAGTAGCTTTATTAATTTTTTTTTTTACTCAGTTTTTATTTTAAACATATAATGAAAATTTGTTCAAGCAGCTTTATTTTATACAAACACATCACTGTAGAAGATTACTGACTTTAATTTAAGTAACATACAGAGATTAACAACTGTAATTGTACATGCTCTCTCCCTAGCTGCTCTTTCAAAATGGCACTAGGGATTGCATCTGTCTAGATTTATAACTGCATGTATAACCTTAACATGCTTCTTAAAGATACATTCATACATCACTTGCACTCTGATCTACATCCTCCCTTATTGAGAAATAGATCACATTATGTTATAAGGCTATATGGCATGCAGAAATCACAGGTAATTCTTAGTCATGCATTAGACAATACTAAATACACAGATATATACAAATCAGGTCCACATTGCTGCGTATTTCACACTAGGCTTAGATACTCATCCATATCATGTGACATAAAACTGAGAAAGAGATTTAGCAACTGGAACCGTCTCTGCAAAATGGTTGACCTGAAGAATGTCTGCATCATTTTCTGGAATGGAATCAGAATTTTGAACACATTCTGGTATGGGAATAGTGTCTAATTCACTCTTAGATTTGGATTCTATATCACAGAAGCAATGTTGTGATGGTGATGATGGTTATTGTATATGAAGAAGACGTCTACAGTTCCTCCTATACTCCACACCCTTTGAGTCTACCAGGTAGGATCTCAGCTCTGCACAGATGCCTGTATTCTGTCCTATTCGATCAAAACCTTTTGTTGTTTGGATCCGTACCGTCTCTCCTTCCCTCAATGGATGAAGTAATCTGCTCGATCTGTTGTAACTAGATATCTGGATATTACGCTTCTTCAAAAATTGATCTGTGATGGTTTTATTGTTCTTAGGTGTAGGCTTCAATAAACTAAAAGTAATGGGTTGCTTAGTTCTAGTTTTCCTGGAAAGTTGTCTTTGAGCAGGTGAGCCAAGAATATCATCACGGGCATGTTTCTGAGATTAGGCATATTCAAGTACACATCGGTATAGTCATGCTTTGACCTTTCAAGTAACTGCTTTGCACTTTGCACTACACATTCAGCTAGGTCATTGGACTGAGGATAATAAGAAATACTAGAGACATGTACAAAGTCTCACTCTTTTGCAAATTTCTGAAACAACTGACTAGTAAATTGAGTACCTTTGTCAGAAAAAAAGTTTATGTGGATTACCATGAACTGAGAAATGACATTTCAACTTAGTAATAACAGCAGTGGAAGTTAGGTTAGGTAGTTGATAAATATCAATGCAATTTGAGTAAGAGCCTGCCAAAGCTGGAGGGATAGATTCCTGTCCCAGAGACTTCCCATACTCTGGAACAAACTAGCTATCTGTATCAAACAAAGCCCCTCATTTGCACTCTTCAAGAAAAATCTTGATGATTGGATGGGAGATAGGAAATTCACCCTGGGGATCACTTCTGTGGCTCTGCTTGACAGGGGCACAAGAAAATAATTTTATTGGGTGGCAAAAGCCAGCGTACTGTTTGACTAGGCTTATATTGGCCCTAGGGCCAACAGCCTAGTACCTACCTATGAACTTATGAATCTATGAACCTATGAACCATGTAGTGTTGATTGTTCCACTCAAAGATATCAGTTGCTACTTTAGACCAAGGAAGTTTAGGAACTGGACTTAGCTGAAGCGGTTCTCTTTGCAAATGTGATCTAGTACTATCACATACCAAACAAGAAGATAGAACTCTATCAATGTCTTTTGGTAATGAAGGCCAAAATACTAATTCTCTTGCTGTTCTCATAGTGAACGCAGATCCTGCATGACCACAGTGAAAAATCTGGATATATTCTTGTTGTAAGGAAGCAGGAACGATAATTTTAGGACCTTTGAAAATAATGCAATCTTCCATCAACATTTCATCTCTGTAAGGAAAATAAGTCTGCACTTCAAGTGGTACAATACGTTGCTTTGATGGCCATCCATCATTAATGTAGTGATTGAGCTTCTGCAAAATTGGATCAGTCTGAGTGTGATCTCTTAACTCACCAAGTCTAGTGGTGGAGAAATGCACTGACATACCCTCAAAGTAAAAATTCTCTGCATAAAGCTGTTCTGTAGTATTTTCTAGGCAATCTGGATAAAGTGTCTGCTAGATAAAGCAATTTGCCTTTTGTGTAGACCATTTTGAAATTGTATTTTTGCAATACGAACATCATTCTTTGTAATCTCACTTGAGTGGAATCCATAGGCTTATTTTGAATAGTAACTAGAGGCTGATGATCAGTTTCAATCTGAATAACTCGACCATAAATATAATGATGAAACTTGCAACATGCAAATACTATTGCCAAAAGCTCCTTCTCAATTTGAGCATACTACATGTCAGTTTGGGTTAGTGGTCTAGATGCATAAGCTATTGATCTGCCCTCTTGAAATATAACTGCTCCAAGACCAAATTCTGAAGCATCAAAGGAAAGAGTAACTGGTTTATTCACATCATAGTATGTTAATGTAGGTGGAGTGGCGATTTTCTGCTTGAGGTCTTCAAATGCCTTCTGGTGGTGTTCCAACTATGATCATGCAGCATGTTTGCATGTGAGTTATCTTAAAGGTGTTGGCAACTCACTGAAGTCTAGTATAAACCTGCCTAAATAGTTGACCATGACAAAAGAAAAGCTGTAGAGCTTGTACATTATCTGGTACTGACATCTCAAGAATAGCTACTTGCATGGTCGGATCTGGTCTCAAGCCTGTACTTGTAAACAAATTTCTTATGTAGGTCACTTCTGGAAGTCTGAATTTGCACTTCAGGCAATTCAGGTTCAAGTTTACTTCACGTGCTCTGCTAGAACTTTCTTGAGGTTTCTGTCATGCTCTGCTTCACCATTGCTGCCAACAAATAAATCATCTACTGTTATGGCACAAGGATAACCCCAAAAAAATGTTCAATTGCACGCTGGAAAACTTCACTTGCAGAATTTATTCCAAATGTCAGCCTTAGGAATCTGTATCTGCCAAATAGAGTACTAAAAGTAGTTAGAAATAAGTATTTATGATCAAGCATCACTTGCCAAAATGTACTATTTGCATCCAAGACAGAAAATACAATAGCATTTGGGATTAGAGCTGCAACGTCTTTGACTGTGTACATTTGATGATACAGACTTTTTAATGCTTTGTTCAGACCTCTTGGGTCAGTACATATTCTGATTTCATCTGAGCCTTTTTGGTAAGCAGCTACCATGGACGACACCCATTCAGTTGGTTCTGTGACTGAACAAATCAAACCTTGATGCACCATTTTGTCCAACTGAGCTTTAACTTTATCCTGCATAGCTATCAGAACTCTTCTAGCTGGTCTGACTACTGGAGTGACCTCTGGGTCTAATTTCATAGAATATACAACTGGAAGTTTGCCTAACTTGTCATTGAAAACATCAGCATACTCAGAAAATGGCTTCAGAAATACTGGATCTCGAAAATGCACTTATGTAATGGACTTCTTTAGCAAAAGAAAGACGATTCATTCTTAAACTATATTTGAGACCCAATAAAGATTGCACTGGTCTTCAGACTACATAGAATATTAAGTTGTAACAGTTCTCAGCCAAATAACATGAAAGCATCATTGAACATTTGGTTTGACTTTCTTCACCTCCATAAGTAACAAGTCTCACAATACTGGCCACATTGAGTTGTTCATTAGTTCTCACTCTAGCAAATGTGTTTGGTGATATAACATTACACTTTGAACCAGTGTCTACTTTGAGCTCTGTGGATTTTCCATTAACCTGGATAGTACAAAACACTTCACTTCTTGTTAATAAGTTCACTGCATCAACTCTTTTGCCAAGCACTAATACACTATCTACATAGATTAGTACTAGGCTAACTGCCCTTTAAGGGCCATTTCAAGCCTAGCCAGTTACCCCATGTGAGAATCAAACCATGCCCCTTGTGTTTGTAAGGTAAACACCTTAACCATTATGCCAACCTCCCAACTGCTGAGTGCTTGGGCTTTACTTGATTAACTTTCTTAACAACTGTATGAGACTTACCTGATTTGCAAAATTTTGGAAATTATTCCATTTTATATGCTTGTGACATTGCTGACCAAATGCTAAGCATGTTTCTCTTTTAGACTCATGATTTACACCATAATTGCGACAGTTAACAATAAAGCTAGACTTGGGTTTTGCCGATTCATGTTTGTACTGCACTGAGTTTGAACGTACTCCTTTCTTAGAACCTGGAAAGCCATGTGCCTTTCCTGCAAACTCTGTAGCTGCCACATGCTTGGGCCTGCTTGTGTTTTCCATGTGTTGCATACTATCTACATTTGCTCTGGAGCCACCTGAAACCATGCTCTTGTCACTCGCAAGCATACTTGTGTGTTTTTCTGTCACCTCATGGTTTTGACAAATCTGTATGGCTTTGCTCAACTTTAAGTCACTGTTTTTCGGCTTTTCCCAATTAGGGGTTGCCACAGTGGATCACCAGTCTGCTGTTGATTAGCAGTAGATTTTTATGGTGTCAAGTTTCCAGCTCAGTGCCCAGCCTTCACAGAAGGCACACATACACTCATGCACCTACCTGCATGTCATTAAAGTTCACTCAACCACAGGGAGGACATGCAGACTCCATACAGAAGGCACTCCAGCTGAGAAATGAACCACTGAACCTGTTGCTGTTATGTGACAACCCTAACTGCTGCACCACCATGGCCTCACGTCCCCACCCATGAAGTAAAATCTTTCTCACAGCAGCACTATTAATACCACACACAAGCCTGTCCGTTATCAGCTCATCTGCTCAAACCGACACATTCTAGCTCTGTTTCTCAAGTCAGTTTTATAAGCTGCAAATGTTTCCCCTGATTTCTTATCTCCTGTGTAAAACAAATACCACTCTAATGTAATATTCATCTCGGGGTTACACATTTCTCTGAACTTGTACTTCAAACACTCAGAGTCTTCCCTTGATTCAGCTTGTACAACAGTATGATGATTTTCACCTTCTCCTTCACTTACTGCAGGTGCGTACATAAATGAATGCTCTGTTTCTATGTCCTCTGACCCAGCTAGGTTTAAGAAAATTACTGGCCTGGTGTGTGCATCTCCATCTGCAAAAGCTGATTGTATAAAAATATCGTACTCTTGCTCAGATATTCTCCAGTTCTCTGCAATATTCCATTCAAATACATGTGTTAGGGGCTTTTGAAATCCAGCTGCTATATTACCACATACCAGTGAAGGGTTTTGCAAATAAGCATGAACATACACACATGCACATATGCCAAAAACTTATGTTGGTATTTGTAACTTTGTCCAATGCCTTTGCTCTTACGGATTTGTACTCTTTAGGGCTTTAGAAATTATGCTAATGCAGACAAACTCATAGTACCTTTAAATAACTGGGCTATCATTTTGAAAGGCTAAAATGCTAAAGTCATTTATCATCATTTTGCTAAAGTCGTTTATCATTATTTTAAGAAACACTTCAGCAACTTTATGATGAGACTGGATAACTCTTGGGCACTGTAATACTCTTGTAATGTCGTCTTTTGCAAGAAATCACTTCTTATCAAAGTTAGAAACATATCAAGTAACTGCACAATGTGAATAAATTGAACATCTCTTGCCCAAAACACAATAATACTTTGAAGTAATTGTATTTTGTGAATAACTAGTCTAGTCCAGATATAGAGTTGCTGTATCCAGGACTGTTTGAAAGCTTCTGAGCAGTGCCAGAGTCTGCTCTTCAAATTTTCCCTTAGATCTACTAGTTCTCTCCTCTCCTGCACTTATACTAGCTTATTAGTCTAGCACTTTACCAGACTTCTTATAGCAATTTTTGTAGCACACAAGTGCTACCAGCACTAACATTCTACAAGGAACAGATCTAGTACTTATTATAAATACCCACCCCTTCAGGTATGTCTAAAGGTCAGTTCCCTGTGCTTTCTCCTATTAACCTGGTGAACTTGGGCATCCTGAGGCAATGTAGCAACTGCCTCATGTACATCGACAACTCTCTCCTCAAACCTTCCAACACTCAGACTTGTGAGAAATGCACTTATATATGCAAATTGGAAGCCACGCACTCTCCAGCCAAGACCAGAAGAGCTGGTCAAGAGGAGAAGGTCAACACTTCCACCACACCACGTGGAACACATAACCCTTCAGAACACACACTAGCATTGCCTTCACATAAAAACAAAACCACACGCCCACCTTCATGGATGCTCTCAATAAAAATCTACACAAGCAGCAGAGATCTCCAAGGCAGAAACGCACTCGACCACCACAGCACAACACTAATCATGAGACACATAACTCTCCTAAACAGTGTTCCACTCAATAAAAGCCTCTAAGCCAAAACAGAATGCCCAACACACTAGTCATAGGTGACTCGATAGTGAGGCATACTGATGTACCACTCACTAGGTTGAATAAGGAGAAAGTAACAGTCAGCTGCCTGTCAGGTGCCAGGATCCGATACATAACGCACGCATTCAGGTCACTCAACAACAGGTAGAAATATGACTCTGTCATTGTACATGTGGTTGTGAAGGACCTGAAACGTACCTCCCTGGACTACATGAAAAAAGACATAGAGGAGCTCTCGGATTATGTAGACCAGGCGGGTATGAACCTAACCCTGAGCAGCATCTTACCAGCACCCAGAATGATACCACAGTAAGAGCAGAAAATGACTGATTTCAACAACTGGCTAAGTCTCTGGTGTCATTCTAAGGGGATCCATCTGTCTTAATGGGATGACATGACTGACAGACCTCGATGCTTTGCCAGAGATGGCCTGCATCTGTCACCCCTGGACTTCCAGATACTGGCAAAGGCTCTTGTCACCCCTATAGTGCCTTTTTTAGGAGGTGTTCCAAAGACCAAATTACCCTGTAACAACTATAAACAAATGCAATCTGAAGGTCATGTTGCTCAATGCTAGAAGTCTAAATCTTAAAATGCACTTGCTCGAGGCACTCCATAAAATGGAGAACATCAACATCTGTGCTATAACAGAAACCTGGTTCAAGGCAGCAGAAAGCACCCCTGCACTACCAGGCTATAATTCATTCCACACCTTTTGGTCCCAGAACTTGGACCGGAGCTCCAAAGGTGGAGGTGTTTCCATATTCATAAAGGAAGTGCACTCCTCCAGACTGGTAGCCCAACATAATGCATCAGAGATACTTCAGGTGCAGCTACAATTGGGTAAGACAGTGATTCAGGTTGTAGCCTGCTATAGGTCCCCAACCATTTCCCAAGACTCGCGCTCCATGTTCCTAAGCACCCTGGAGAATATTAGGGTCAAACCTAACACTCTCTTACTAGGCAACTTCAACTACCCCTCCAGTAACTGGGTAAACTACTCATGTACTAATACACTTGCCCAACATTTCCTAGAGTTCATTAATTCCAATGCCCTGGACCAACGCGTTCTTACCCCCACTAGAGGTAGCAACATCCTTGACCTGGTCATTACTAACATGGGTGACCGTTGCTCTGCATCAATAGTCAGCTCCTCCCTAGTTAGATCCAACCACAAACTAATCACCTTGGAAATTCACATCCCTCCCACCCCCCAGCAAAAGTAACCACTATGAAAAACTTCTCCAAAGCTAACTTTGGGATTCTAAAAACAGAGGTGACTAACTTCACTGCACCCATGCAAATGGAGAATAGTTTTGTGACCGCAGAATCATACACCAATGCACTGTACAAACGGTTTACCTTCATAAGTGTGTTATGCACTTGTGTGATTCCACTTTGTGCGAAAGGAAGTTTGCAATGTTGCAAAACCTCGACATACATTTGTCCGAATGTCCAATGGGCAAATGCACATTGGCATTCGCTCATTGCAGATTTGACATTGGGAGTGCGGATTGCACTATAGTGGGGATCGGGAAATTATCCCATTCCCCAATGTAGTGTGATCTCGGAGTTGGTATATTAAAGAAGGTGGGTGTGGGGGGGCAGAGTCCACGACATCAGGAGTGGAGGGGGGCTTGCCCCCCTGCATTACGATGTATCTTCAACATTTTAGTTTGAAGGTCAGTAAATCTGCTGTTCGATTTGCTGACTTTCGAACTTCTGAGAATGTCGAAGTTTGAATTTCACGCATTTGGTTTGCCCAACTGCGGGATTGTTATTGTCTGTTACGACAATATGAAGGTAAACCGTATGAACACGTACACAAATGCATGGATCTTGCCATACCCCACAGAACCAAGGCACTCTCCTCCAAAAAAAGGAAGCCAATCTGGTGGTCCCCTGCCATAAACAAACTCTACAACAAAAGAAGGAAACTGATGCGGAATAAGGTGAAGTCCCAAGACTGGAAAAACTCCCTTATCTGCCTCAACAAGTTGAGATCCCTCATCAAATTCTCTAAAGCTAGGTATGAAAACAGAATTGCAGTAGATAGTAAAGACAACCACAAGACCTTCTATAGTTATGTAAAGAATCTCCATGGCATCACCCAGATTTGTTCTCAGCTACTGCAAAATGGTACCTCCTATACCGAGCCAACAGATATTGCCAGTATACTGGCCAACAGATTCAGTGCCAGCTTTGCCCCCCCCCCCAAAGGACCAATCACAATACCAGTAGATTGCCAGACACTCAGTATTACTGCTGCACAGGTTAGAACAGCACTGTTCAATGCCAAGAATACAGCTTCTATGGGACCTGACAATATCCCTGGTTGTGTTCTACATGTACTACAGAGTGAACTGGCACTTCACCTGTGTGCACTGTTTAATCACAGCCTCACCTCAGGCTTTGCCCCTGCCAAATGGCACACTGCTACAGTCATCCCTCTCCAAAAAGGACTACAGACCCTGGGAATTATTGCCCCATTAGCTTGATGAGCCTGATATGCAAAGCTATGAAATGCATCATCATGGTCCTAATAAACAAGGATATAGGGAATCTCCAAACTGTGGATCCCACACAGTTTGGTTTTGTGAAGGGGAGATCATGCCTGCTCAACTTGGTTGACTTCTTTGAGAGCCAGAGCTGTGGATGAAGGCAAGGTGGTTCATACAGCCTACCTTCATCTTGCCAAGGCTTTTGATACCATTCCTCACTCAGGAAACATAGGAAAACTCACAAAGTTTGGTATCAACCCCTATATCACTAAGTTTGTTGCAAACTGGCTCACAGATAGAACCCACAGTGTGAAAGTAGCTGACTCCAAGTCAGACTGCCAATTAGTCATGAGTGGAGTCCCACACGTTGCGGTCCTGGGTCCTGTCCTGTTTGATATCTACTTCTCTGAAGTGCAGACCAACACAAAGGGACTCTGGCTGACAAAGTTTGCAGATGATTGCAAGTTGGGAGCTATTATTAACTCTCCAAGTGATGTTGATATCCTACAGAATGGCCTCACTGTGAACAATGACTGGTGTCAGAAGCATGGCCTTAAGCTCAACTCCAAAAAATGTGTTGTCATCCCCTTTGGGAAAACCCCAGTTCCCATGAATTACCACATTGATGGTAGTCCATTGAACACAGAAGGCATTATAAGAGTTCTGGGAACACAGGTTGACATCAACCTCTGTTTTGATCAACACATTGCCACTGTGGTCAAAAAGTCCTTCTATGTGGCACATCTCATTACTAAGGGTTTTGCATCCAGGAAGAAAGAGGTCATTGTTTCCCTCTACTCTTCCCTCATTAGGCCAATCATCGAGTACAATTCCCCATTTGGTATTTACCTCACTAGACACCTGCAACAACTGGAGAGGCCGCAAAAGTATCTCACAAAGAGGATCCTAGGCCTTAAACACTTGTCCTATATTGACAGACTCAAAAAACTCCAACTATTATCTGTCTCATATCGCCTACTTAAAGCGATCTCTGCTTGACTTACAAAGCCATGTCTGACCAAGCTCTGTTAGAAATCCTACATCTAAAGAAATCCCAGTCCCTCCACACCACATGCTCCAGATTTCTCAACGTCATTACCACAATTAACAGATCATGCTGGAGGGACATCTTCATAACCTTGAGACTGCCCATGCTATGGAACAGACTTCCCATACATGTCAAGCAGAGCATCTCACTGACCCTCTTCAAGAGAAATCTTGATGAGTTGATGAGAAACAGAAAATTTACCCCGGGGATAACTCTTGTGGCTCTACACGACAGAGGCATTGGGAGCTAAGGTCAGGTGGCACTATGCCAGGGTAATCCTATGGCTAGGCTTGTAAAGGCCCCAGGGCCATTAGCCTACTACACACCTATGAACCTATGAACTGCATACAGCACAATGAAATGTCCCCAAAATGGTGGTACCTTGCTAGGCAACTCTTTACGGTACAAAAACACTGTGTAATGGTGGCACTTTGAGAATAGACACACCCAGTACAAGAACTTTTTCAAAATGGATATATTTTGACTGTATTTCATGGAATAGTGGCACTTTTCTCAAAACAACTCTTTCAAATGCATGCACAGTAATATGTTCACTCTGTAAGCATTTTTACACACTTTAAAATACTTCAAATAATGTTAGTTATACCCCTGAAACAAAACAAAGTCATAGTTATGCCAAAACACAGCACTTTGCCAAAACACATGCAGTTGCCTTGCTTTATTTTTGCTTAACATGCCCTTTTTTGCCCTTATTATATTAATTTTGCTTGTTTAAGCCCTTTTCCATGCCCAACGTACTTTTCGTGTGCTTATTTGACTCTAAACATGCCCAGTTTTGCCTTAAACACACTCGTTTTGCTCTAAACGTGCTTGTTTTGCTTTACTGTTAATCGTTTCATCAAATACTTTTATTTTAAATATTTCCTTTAGGTAACAAACTTTTTGTGCTTTCTGCTTGCTTAATAATGTGGTTTGTGCCCTCGTAATGCCCTTTTTGCCTTTTGTATCAAATAAACAGTCTGTGCTGTTTTCTCATTACCTTTGGTTCTTTTTTGGCTCTGTTTGTGCTCTTTTCTCTCAGTTTTTCCTTCACTTTCATCTCTGCACCTCATGGCTCTTAATATTATTCTTTTTGGTCCCAGTTAGGACACCATGTACTCTTATCTAGGACACAATAGAAGAGTCTTCGTGGCTTCTCTTCAAACAGCTTTATTTTATACAAACACATCACTGTAGAAGATTATTGACTTTAACTTAAGTAATTTATGCACAGATTAACAACTGTGATCTTGCATGCTCTCTCCCTAGTTGCTCTTTCAAAATGGCACTAGGGATTGCATGTGTCTAGAGTTTATACCTGCACATGTAGCCTTGATGTGCTTCTTAAAGATACAGTGTACACATCACTTGCACTCTGATCTAAAACCCATATTGCATAAAACATTTTTATCTGCCTTTCTCATATATCTTTCTTCTTGTTTTAATCATATTCATATCTATATTGTGTATCACATTAATAAAAAAAAAATCTTCACACAGCCTTTTCCAGAGTTTTACCACTCTTTTACATTAGAAAAAAAAAAAACATGCTCTGTTGCTTTTCCCTCCCCACAAAATAAACACAATCTTTCAGTTTATTTTTTATATGTGACTGATCATAGAGGGACATTATTACTAATATCAACAGGAAATCCTGACACAATTAGTACACTACTTTTACATTGCTTTAATGACTTTTACCACTTCTTTTGGTACATTTCCCATGGACCCATGGATTTACATAATAATACTGTTTCATCACATTATTACACCACATCCTTCTTTTCCTGTGTCATCAATTTTTATTTCCCATGTTAGTATTTTTTCCTGATAATTATTAATTTTTCCATTTACATATTTATTTTCTCTTTTTTTATTCTCATCATTTCCCAGAACGTTTTATATTTATATTGAAACATGCTATTCATTTTTTATTTTCTTCCTTTACCCACGTTAATATTCTTTAAAGTGGGTAAAGGAAGAAAATGAAAAACTAATAGTGAGAATGTTTCAATATAAATATAAAAAAGGTCTTTAGGCCACAGTGGTGCAGCGTTTAGCATTGTTGTCTCACAGCAAGAGGGTGTCAGGTTCAATACTCGGCTGGAGCGCCTTCTGTGTGGAGTCTGCATGTCCTCCCCACAGTCAAGTGACGTTTAAACACATGCAGGTAGGTGCGTGCATAAATGGATGTGCCTTCTTTGAAGGTTGGGCATCAGGCTGGCACCTCGGCACCGTAAAAATCCACTGCCAGTCATTAGCGGACTGGAGTTTTGCTGTGGCGACCCCTAACCGGGAAAAGCCGAAAGACAAGAACCACTTTAATATTCTTTATAAGTTTAACAAAGCAGAACAAACAACTGGAATTAGTAACCCCTCTACCCATCTTCACTCATATACAATTCATCTCTTTTTAGTGGGTTTAATCTTGAACTCTATATAAAAAAACAACTACTGCACAATGTCCTTTTTGTATTTTTCTGAGTTGATATAAACATTTGACATATATATTATTTTCCCATTAATACAGAATTCACATGATAAAATGTTTTCCTGAATGCTAATGTATACATTCTTCATAGAAGACATATTTCTTTGATTTATTTTATCAAACCCTCCAACTGTATCATGACTACACCATTTTCCCCAAATTCTTTATCTAGCAAAGACACTTTACTTATTGTAAAATACACCCCCTTGGTTTTCACCAGTTCATTCAAACCCTTACTTTTATCTTTATTCAAAGTCATTCCTATTTATTTTAAACATCTATTCAGACAAACCAACATTTCTCTCAATATTTTGTTCTTAGCAATTACAACTATATCATCTACGTATGTCAAAAGTGCTGGAATCACCATTAATTTTGCATCACATATCTAGTATATTTCATTTTATAAGCTACTTCACTAATTATCACATTCATTACTAGTGCAAACAGGATTCCACTCATGGGACATCCTTGTCTTATGTGAAAATTCATAGATATTTCACTAACATTCTCTCCATATTATTTTGATGTAATGACATACGCACTCTCTTAATTCTGTTACTAGTTCCATAGTTCTCCATAATATCCCACAAAGAATCATGTCCTACTATAGCAAATGTCTTTCTAAGATCACCTACCACAAGTTTCACATTCTGCCTTTTACTTGTAATATCATCCAATAATTTCTCTCACAACCAATAAAAATTCTTGACACCCCTTTTCTTAAATACCATATATACCTTCTTCTATAATATTCCTCATCCTTCTTTCCATTCTCCTGTGCATTATTCTCATAAAAATGTAATAATTTGTGATATATAGTGTTATTTTTATTTTATTATTCTCACTTTTCTTCAACATACATTTTAATATCACACTAGATAACTCTTCATAAACAAATCCATCCTTCAACCATTCATTCAATACTTTTACAAAATACTCTCTTTGCCAGTCCATTAATTTCTTATACATTCCATACTCTTGACCATCTGAGCCAGATACTAAATCAACATTTAGTTTGCTATGTACTTCATCCAATTCACTGATAGTAATTTCTTTTTTTAAATTCTTCTTTAACTCATTCTCGATATTTTTACTTTCCATTCCCTCTTATTTTCATTTTTTTTGCTGTTATACATAATTTCCATATGCTGTACTACAGTACTACAATACTCATAATTTGCCCCTGTGTTCTTTTACATCTCCTTTCATATTTTTCATTCCCTCATTATATTGATATCCTGCTTTACTATTTTACCCAAACATGCAGATACCTCCTCCCTTCTCCCTTGTAGACAATGTCTCTGCCTAAACAGTAAAGATTTATTTTTTCTTGATTTTTTTTTTATATATTTCTTTTTCCATATCATAATACTTGTGTGTTATTCTACAAATTCTCTAATACATTTCTTTACATTTTCTCATACTTTACTTTTTCTTTCTTACATCATCCTGCCAGTGGGGGGGGGACTTTTTTATTTAAATTCAATCCGCCATTCAAGCTGTTTTTAATAGAAGTCCTTCAAGATGATATGATACTTCTAAACTGCAGTCCTTCCCACTCTCCAGTTTCATCTCATAATTTCTCATTTATTATTTTTATTCCCTTTCCTATTTTAATATACTGCCTTTCATCCATCAGTCCCATCCATATTGCTTAACAGTCTGAAAAACTCATGACAACATCTATCACCATCTGCAATCCTCAAGCCTTCCGATAATACAAAATAATCAAATTCAGATACAAGTGCCCTCTTCTAGTTCATTGACTTTTGTTCCACACAGCTAATTCACCAAATATTATCACTTGCTGTATTTTTACAACTTTGCCTTTCATCTTATATTTTTCCCTTAAATCACAAATAAAGTCTCCTACAGTTATAATTTTCATGTTGACTACCACATAGTCTAATATTTGATGAAACAGATTTCTTTGCTAGTTATATATGCATATAAATGCCATAATTGTATAAACATATTCTCTCCACCTCTCATCCACAACAATTAACCTTACATCCTTACTGACATTACTAGAATCTTCATTGTTTTTATACAACACAACCACTCCAGAACAACATTTAGTTACTAAGTTTCATATTATATTTCCACCTTGTATTTTTTTGTTTGCAGTCTTTTTTTTCTTCAGTTGTCAGGAATTTTACATCCTCTAACTGAATAACATTTAGCACACCATTCAAATATTCCCACCTGTGTTACATTATTAATAACACTGTTCACATTTACTGAAATTACTCTAAAATCATTGCTTTTCCTTATTTATGTTTAGGGGAAGTATTTTTAAATGTTTATGTTCTTATTTTTATCTCTTTCCCAGTTTAATATTTTTCCTGGGTTTATATACAAATAAGCATTGATCCTCAAAATGAGATTTTTCACTGGCTAGAACTTCAAAGAAATATTTGTATCAATCCCTTCTCCTCACATATCTTCCTGCACACATTCTGTCTTCTTAGTGTTCCATTCCATATTTTTCTCCTACTACAGTTTATTCTTTACCTAGTTTCCTTTCTCATCAGCCTCTTTGTGTACGTTTTCTTCCCTTTCCCCTTATTCTTTATTATTTACTGTTTGCTCTTGATTAGTAACTGTATTAGTAACTGTATTTAGAGCACAACCAAGAGCTGTTTACTGAATTTCCTGTTTGCACTTATTTTTAAAATCGTTTTTTTCTCAAAACTTGCATTTTATCTGTCTTTGGCCTAGCACTCTTGTGTGGGGTCATTTACTGCTCTGTTATAACTTGTTGATACTTGTTAACCTCTGCTAGCTCTGAAAAAACAAAAAAAAACAAAAAAAAATCTTGCTTTTTTTCCCACTTTTCTGAGATTTAAAAAAGTTCAGTTACAGGCTTGCTGTTCTTGAACTATTTGTAAGTTTCTGTGAGGCCATTTTTTGCTTGGGCTAAAGGAAAGTCTCTCTGTTGATCAGTGGCAGTGAAAAACATTGAGCAGCCTGCCTGCCCCTGTGGGAGTGGTTACTGACTTGAAACTGTAGTTTTATTGGCCATTTTGGGTCAATACAAAACTCCTTCATCTTCCTCTCTTAAAACCCTCTTTTGTGCGGTTTTGCGTGGTTTTGAGCATAGCGCAACAACGGGCAGCGCCACCTAATTGGGTTTAAACTATTCCTGGCTCCACAAAGTCTGCTCTTCACTTTTTCCCTTAGAACTGCTCTATCTCTCAATTTAAACACCATATTCTCATTCTAAGGCCCTTCACTGGTCCAATTAAGTAATCCTACAAGTTAGCACTATTAAACCATAAGTACTACTTACTCTTATACTCTCTACGATTACCCTGTCCTCTATTGGTCCGTCTTAAATTCAGTTTCCCTATTACTCTAGCATGTCCAAAGGTCAGTCAATGGTTTCCTCTCCAGTCCAGCTGGTGAATCTGGGAATTATGAGGCAATGTTACAACTGTCTCATGTACACGGACAACCCTCTCCTCCTCCAAACAGGTTCAAATATATGTGAGAGATGCAACTATTTAGCCAAACTGGAGGCTGAGCTCTCTCATCTCAAAGCTGGTGTAACCAGTCAGGAGGAGAAGGTAACCTCACACAACACAATTCCAGTATCACATAGTCCCACCACATCAGTGAACCAAACACATAAATACACAAAAACATACTCGGAGGCTCTAAATAAAAATCTACCTAAGCAACAGAGACCTCCAAAGCAGACATCCAAGCAAATTCTACCTCAAAACAAAACACACACAACACATAACCCACAAAGTCAGTGTGCCAAGCAGCCACAGCCCTTAAGGCTGAATAACACACCTGATACTCTTGTTATAGGTGACTCTATTGTCAGACACACTGACATCCCGCTCACCAGGCTGAATAAAGAGAAGGTCACGGTGAGCTGCCTGTTGGGTGCTAGGATCCAACACATAACGCAAGCACTCAGGTCACTCCAAAGCAAATACAAATATGACTCAGTCATTGTACATGCTGGTGTGAATGACCTGAGACGTACCTCCCTGGACTACATGAAAAGCAACATAGAGGAGTTCTCTGATCATGTAGCCCAGGCTGGTATGACCCTGACCTTGAGCAGCATCTTACCCTCACCTAGAATTATGCCACAGTACAAAGACAAAATGATCGATTTTAACAATTGGCTAAAATTTTGGTGTCATTCAAAGGGGATCCAGTGTCTGTCAGCCTGGGATGACATGCTCGACAAGCCACGTTGCTTCGCTAGGAATGGCTTGCACCTGTCACCACTGGGCTTTCGGATATTGGCAAAGGCTCTTCACACCCACATAGTGCCTTTTTTAGGCAAGGCTCAAAAGTCAAACCCACCCCCATAGACAGCACAAGGAACAAGAAACTAAGGGTAAGTCTGCTAAACGCCAGAAGTCTTAACCTCAAGATGCACGCACTCGAAGCTCTCCTCAGTATGGAGAACATCGATATCTGTGCAGTGACAGAAACCTGGTTCAAGGCTCCAGAGAGCACCCCAGCACTACCAGGCTATACCTCATATCATGCTTTTTGGCCCCAAAACCCGGACCGAACCACAAAAGGAGGGGGAGTTTCCATATTTATCAAGGATATCCACACCTCCAGGTTAGTGGCATTGCACTAAGTATCGGAGACCATCCATGTGCAACTAACAGTGGGCAAGACTGCTTTTCAGTTTATAGCATCCTACAGACCACCCTCTCAAAGTCAGGAATCCCATTCGGCTTTCCTGAAAACATTGGAGAACATGAAGATCTCTCCGAACACCATTATATTGGGTGACTTCAACTACCCAAACATTGACTGGGAGCACTACTCAAGCCCCAGCACCTTAGCCCAAAGATTCCTGGAAATTATAAACTCAAATGCTATGGAACAACTAGTCACCACTCCCACAAGAGGGGACAACATACTAGACCTGATCATTACCAACATGGGGACTCTATGATCCACACCAGAAGTATATCCCTCATTGGTAAGATCAGACCATAAATTAATTTCACTGGATGCCCACATCCCGACCCCACCCCCAGCCCAGAAAACCACAGTGAAAAACTTCTCAAAAGTGAACTTCTCACTTCTCAAAACCGAAGTGGAATCCTTCAAGGCCCCAAGGCCAGTGGAAACTACAGCCCAAACTGCAGAATCCTATATAAATGCATTCTACGGACATCTCCAGGAATGCATGGATCATGCTATCCCAAACAAAACCAAGACCCAATCATCCAAAGGCAGGCATCCAGTCTGGTGGACCCCTGCCATAAATAAACTGTACAACAGAAGGAGGAAGCTACTACATGATAGAGCAAAATCCCTAATAGGGAAGGCATCTCTGATCAGTACTAGCAAAAAATTATGATCCCTCATAAAATCCTCCAAGGCCAGCTTCGAGAGAAAAATTGCACAGGACACCAAAGACAATCATAAGGCTTTTTTCAGTTATGTTAGAAACATGGGATGCAACTCCCAGACTTGTTCTGAGTTGATTCTAAACAACAAAAAATACACTGAACCCACAGACATCGCCAATATCCTGGCAGACAGGTTCAGTGCAAACCCCCCCCCCCTCAAAAGAGCAAGTATCTATCCCAGCAGAGGGCTGTCTCCCAAACATCTCAGATGCTCAGGTGAAGGCTGCCCTCTCCAAAGCAAAAAACACTGCTTCCATGGGACCAGATGGCACCCCAGGTTGCATCCTACATGAACTACAAGAGGAACTAATCCCTCAAATAAAACAGCTATACAATCTCAGCCTCACTACAGGATATGTGCCCACAGAATGGCGTACAGCAACAGTGGTCCCACTCCACAAAAGGTGGAGCCTCTACGGACCCTGGAAACTATCGCCCCATAAGCCTGACTAGCTTAGTCTGCAAGGCTATGGAGAGGATCATCATGGAGCTCATAAACAAAGACATTGGGGACCTATAGACACTAGATCCTACCCAGTTCGGCTTTGTCAAGGGCAGATCCTGCCTTTTGAACCTGGTTGACTTCTTTGAAACAGTCACCAAAGCCATAGATGAAGGGAAGGTAGTCCACACAGCCTATCTGGACCTTGCAAAGGCATTTGACACAATACCCCACTCGGGCATCATAGATAAGCTATCCAGCTTAAATATAAACCCCTATGTCACAAGATAGGTTGCAAACTGGCTCAAAGACAGAACCCAAAGAGTGAGAGTTGCTGGAGCCATGTCAGACTTGAAACCGGTCACAAGTGGCGTCCCACAGGGTTCTGTCCTGGGACCACTCTTGTTCGGTATATACTTTTCCGAGGTACAGGCAAATGTGGGAGGACTATGGCTCACCAAGTTTGCAGACGGCTGCAAACTGGGCGCCATAATCAACTCTCCAGCTGACACAAACATCCTTCAAAAAGGTCTCACAGAGACAGATAACTGGTGCCAGCGCCATGGTTTAAAGCTAAATGCCAAAAAATGTATAGTCATACCCTTTGGCAAAAACAATGTGCCCACAAATTACCACATAGGCGGAAACCCATTAAGTACAGAGAAAGTTATTAGGGACCTGGGGACCCAAGTTGATAGCAATCTCTCCTTTGAAAACCACATTGCCAAAGTGGTTAGAAAGACCTTCTACATAGCCCACCTCATCACAAAGGGTTTCACATCTAGATCAAGAGAGGTAATCGTGCCCCTTTATTCATCCCTCATCAGGCCCATCATAGAATACAATGCCCCTTCTGGGATGTACCTTACCCGACACCTGCAGCAATTAGAAAGACCCCAAAAGTATCTCACCAAGAGGATCAAGGGTCTCAAACAGATGCCATATGCTGCTCGGTTAAAAAAACACCAGCTCTACTCAGTTGCATACCACCTACTTCGAGGCGATCTATGCCTGACATACAAAGCTATGTCAAATCCAGAATTAATGGACATGCTCCCCCTCAGTAAATCTAAATCCCTTAGAGCCACATGCTCGAGGGACTTGAACCTCAGCACAGAAATAAATAGAACTTGCTGGAGGGACAGGTTCATAACCCAGAGGCTCCCTTCGCTCTGGAATAGAATTCCAGTTCATGTGAGGCAGAGCACCTCACTGAATCTCTTCAAGAGGAATCTCGATAAGTGGATGGGGGATCGTAGGTTTGTCCCAGGGATTACTCCCATGTCACTATTAGACAGAGGCACAGTAAACTAAACCTTAAAAAGGGCACAGTATACTCAAATCAAGGGGTGGCGTAAGCCATACAGAATCGGGCTAGGCTTATAATTGCCCCAGGGCAGATAGCCTAGTATGAACCTATGAACCTATGAACAATCCATCCAAAAGTGTCCATTTTTAAGCATCGCATATGCATGCAGACACACATTTTCTATAGCTCTATTCTTGCTATATGTCCTCTGTTTAAATTGTACCTTGTCACACTCATGAATTTATTTATTTATGTATTGCTTTTGTTAACTGGGAAAGTCCACTGGGCATGAAATGAGCCCATTTTCAGTGGAGGCCTGGGGAGAAAAGCTCCACAAAGTTGCATACAAAAAAAAAATAATCACATAAACAGGAAAAATAATCTTATAGTAAAATCAATAAAACAGCTTCAAAACCCATTCTCCATTCCATCAGTTTCATTCATCTCTACCTTTCATAATATTATCAACAGTTTCACACAGACCCTACATCCATTTTTTAACATTCTCTTTTTTTAGTTCATCAGTTCTAAACTGAAAAGCAAATTATTTTAACATTTATGTTACTAACAGAAAACAAATAATTGTTCCATGAATAAATGCCCTTCTTTTAGTGACACAGCCCATAAATGTCATCATTAATCAGTCATCAAGAGTCTGTCCCAATATATATATACAATATCAAATCTCTTGAACTTTAAAACCCAGAACAGTTATCAAAATTACCCCATACATAACATCTGCCTTGTACAGTGTAATTTTATGTTCTTATTCTCACATATGGTATTCTCTTATTTTTAAAAATGTTTTTTTTTTAATTTTATTGCTGCTCTTCTTTTTTGCCTGCTCTCACTGCTAAATACGTTTTAGGCACTGTATTATCTACTGCCACAAAACCAGGTGCCTTCCCAGTTTGTTAAAGCTTTCATCTTTTACTTTCTGTTAATGTTGCATTTTTTGCTGCCACATCCCTGGTTCCTATTCCACATTAAAATCCTTAGCACTTCTGAAAAATTGATCTGTCTTCTCACTTCATGAAACAGCAAACTGTCACCGCTATCATCCTGCTTGATTACTTTTAACAGAAAAGCATCAGCAGGCTCACCTGATACCAGTTCTGTTATGTCTCACATACAGACTCACATCTCTCCTTCTCCATGGAGATAGCTGAATCCTGATTATTTGTAACATCTACCACAAAGGAATCTTTATTAACATCCTCAATCAAGTTTTTCTCCAAATTTTTACTTTCCAGTTTCAAACCCTTAATAGCTTTTCTATCCTCTTCCATGCTGCTGCTTCCATTCAGCCTCTTCCATCTGCTGTAGAAACCCTACAGTGCCATCTAGCAGTGCCAAAGAGTAGTTTTTTTATCAATATAAACATTACATATTATTTACATATTTACATATTTACATTATTTGTATCTATTTACAAATCTCCATACATTATAAAATTCAGTTTAAACATCCCCCTACTCTTTTATCCACAACCAAAATATTAGTTTCTCTAAAATCTTTGTCAAAGTCCATTTTCCATTATATTTAATTTCATTTAGCCTCTCGTTCCAGATATTCCATGAGATATAAAATATTATTCTGTCCATTTTCTTAACTGCATCCTGTTTTCATGCACCATAATAACCGAATTCTATTATGTCCATATTTATTTGCTCAAATTTTAACAAACGTTTTACCCTATTATATTTACATATTTTTTCCCACAAATTACTATTTCACATTTCAAAAACACATGCTTAGTAGTCTCAAACTCTCCACATGTATTACATATTCTATCTTGCTTTTTTGTTCAACATATTTGCCATATGGTCTATATCATATGAGTGAATTGTGCAAATTGCAAAAGCTCATAATATCGAACGTACTGGACTTCAAAGTGCTTTTTCTAAGATCGCGGTACAGTGAAGAATGGGATGGTTGCCTTTTCCTCATTGTAGTGTGATCTCGCGGTTGGAATATATCTTTAGTGGGGGGTGTAGTTTGAGGTCTGGCACTTTCAATATGATGAGCATTCGCAATTTGTGCGATTCACTCATATGGTATAGACTCCTTGCCTTAACCGGCAATTTTCTAATAGACAATCTCCATAAAAAATCATTACATTATTTAATCTTTTTAATAGTTGTTATATCTCATCATTATGGCTTTTTTCTTATATATTTCTAAATCTTTCCATGGATCAATGCTATAAAATGGTTTCATAACACTTAAATTCCATTGCTTTCTATTTTTCTCACATATATATTTTTTTTGTTTTCCATAACACAATTTTGTTTTGGTACTCTTTCATTTCTTCATTCAAAATGCTTTTACTTCTTTTTTCTAACTTCCATTCCTTCCCAAAGTTCTTTGTATTTATCATTTCTATCAAGTTTTTATCTTCTTTCATAATTCCTTTTAATACCTTATATAAAATGAAAGATGCTGCATGTCCTGTTGGTTTTATGAAACCCAAGCCTCTATGCTCTTCTTTCATATATAGAACCCCCGTCTTGACGGGATTCAGTCTAGAGCCCCATATAAAAGAAAATATTATACAATGCCTCCTCTAAAACGTGCACGCTGATTGGCCAGCCCAACCAGCGTGCCGTTAAATCCTCAATATACTAACGGAAAAGGTCCGTCGCCGGACTTTTTCCGTTAGTATAAAACACTGTCTCGCTATGTTAAAAGAGTTTAACATAGCGACACAGGTTTAAAAAAAGCAACGCAGATCTCCGTTGCTGTTTTTAAAGCTGTCTCTATATGTTAAACTCCTTTAACATAGCGATTAGTAAAGCAACGGAGATCTTGCGATCTCCGTTGCTTTTAATGTTCGCTATGTTAAATGAGTTTAACATAGCGAGACAGCTTTAAAATAAGCAATGGAGATCTCCGTTGCTTATTTTAAAGCTGTCTCGCTATGTTAAACCCATTTAACATAGCGAGACAGTAAAAAGCAATGGAGATCTTGCGTTCTCCGTTGCTTTTACCCACAGCTATGATGTACTGCGTAGGCATGCGCAGTACATCAGAACTGCCACGGAACACCAGACAGCTGCGGAAGGGCAGCAAAGAGGCATTATACAATGCCATTATTTAAGAAAAGTAATTATTTCTTTTCTTAAATAATGTCATTATAATAGCAATAACAATTCTGGTGTGGTAATGCTGGATTTACCCACGGTTGTCTTTGTTTGGTTGCTCGGGCTTCGCCCTCGGGACCAAACCATGCCAACCGTGGGTAAATCCAGCATTACCCACACCCAGGCGTGGGTTATTGCTATAATATCACCATTAGTTCCTTTTCGTTATTAATTGGAATCATATAGATGTTAGCAGCATAAGCAATTTTTCCTATTATCATGGTGTTTAACAAGTCTGCTTTTTTTCTATATGAAAATGGATAGGATTTCCAAACAATAGTCATATCATTTACTTGAGTACATTATCCCATTGATGTCTGTATTCATTCCTTCCATATATTATTCCCAGATCTACTACTTTACAATGAAATTTCACTTAACCGAAAATGAAAAGCAGAACCCCACTTCAGCAAAAGTGCACTTTCACTGAAGTCTAAGCACCCAATTGCCTCACAAATAAAAAAAAAAATAACAAAAACTTGCTTTTGCAGGGGGGAAAGCCTCCCCTGCACCCCCATATTGGGGACTGTACCCCCCACTCCCCCTACTTAAATATACCAACTCTGAGATCGCACTACAGTGAGGAAAAGGGAATATTCCCATTCGAAACTGTATTGTGATCTCCGTAGTCAGTTTTTGAAGTTTCAGTACTTTGAACAAGTGGGTTTGTACAAGTGAACTTTGAAGTACTGAAACTCTGATCAAACACAGTAGACCTATTATTCCCAATATATTGGTGCTGGCTCCTTTTGTTGTTAGTAAACCAGAATACCCAGGGGAAGTCCACATGAATGCAGGAAGGACATGCAGACTCTGCACAGAAGGCACTTGAGCTGAGAATTGAACTGGAGAACTTGCTATAAGGCATCAAAATTATCCACTGCGCCATGACCCTTTATATGTAATGTCTATTAAGAGTTGTTTACCATTCCTTAAATATATCACCTATCAAGTACTACATTAAGAATGCTCACACCTAGTACTATTGGTGGTAGTGCTTCTGTTATTACCACTTGTTCAACCCCCATCTATATAAAAGTCAGCTTTATTCTGCTATTATGTTGTGCTCCATACCTTACAATTTTCTTGTGGAATTTCCCCTTGCTCAGTTTTAGTGCTTTTAGTTCCAAAGGTCTAATCTCTTCCATTATTTATATAATCTCTTTCATTGTTGGTATATTTTATGTTTTCCATTTTCTGGTGGTAGCTTTTTTGACAATAGCAACACAAGAGAGAGAGAGAGACATGCTTGCAAGAATGAAGATTCTCTTTTTAGGTTTACCCAACCCAAGGGATGGTCATTCCTCATCAGTTGCCATTTGCATCCTGACAGAATGCCTACTAGGTCATTTAATCCATGTTATAGTTCTGCTAACCAACTTCCCAAAAGATATTCTTCTAATCTCTAACTTCCTCAGATAAATGCCTCCAGCTGTCTTTTTAACAGGAATGATATACATATGATATAGTTTGTTTTGTGTGTAAAAATACATGCAGAGCATTTCCAACTAAAGATTTAGAACTTTCTTGACTTTATCATTTTTGTGCCCCTCCCCCTATATTCATTCAGATAGTTCCTAGTTTGTCAACATTCAAGGTAGTTTCCTAGTTCCAAATTCATCTGTTTTTTTCCTACTTTTATTCTCTAATAAATCATTGTGTAATCTACTTACTAGTTGTTTCCTGTCAGCCTCATTTGTCCTTGTTTCTTTTAGTAGCTGTAGGTTTGACCATCTTTCTATCCTTGATGGTCTTATCATATTTCAGTCGAAGATTTAGGATTCCTCTATAGAGTAACCACTCTCTTTCCTCTACAGTGTAAGTGTCTCATAATGTCTGTCCTTTCATTATTTCCTTACAGACTCTCAGCTGCTCCCAGTACTTTGCTATCATATTTTTTATCCATCACCTGCCTGTGCTTGTGGTGTTCAGCTCAGTATTCAGTGCACCCAGTCCTATACAGCAGAGCTCAAAATCCCAATTAGTTTTCCCTCTAGTTCTTAGAACTGCATCTAGCATTGCTTTGATGACCTTTATTGTATCTGGCAATTCCTTAGTCTTTTGCAATTACCACCAAAGCCATATATCCCTTCTAACTCTTTCCTTGCAATTTTAGCTGATATATTTTTCTTCCAGTTTGACTCATAGCTCTTGCATTGCAGCAGGTTTAAGATCCATAGCTATGCACCATAATAGTATTCTTCCATGTTGGGGACTTTCATCCCCCTATCACTGAGCAGTTTATTCATTAGGTCCCCATCTACTCTTGCTTTTTTTCCTGCCCATACACATTGGGTTACCAACATTTTTAGTGTTAGCCTTTTTTTCATGTATTCCCCTCTGAATGTCTGTCTATAGTATAAGATCAAAGGGATTACAAAGATTTTTACTGCTAATATTCTATGGTCCACGTCTTCTTGTAGTATTGTCGGCCTTTGTAACATAGAACTTATGTGACCTATTATGTCTTGCCAAGTTCACACAGAGAGCCTTTGTCTTGTCATTTATTTTGTAATGTGCTCTCTCATGGTTTCAAATAGATGTGGTACATCAAGCTCCAGCAAGATTAGATTATGTAATAATATCATCTGCAAACAGGACCTAATTTTTGCTTTTTCCCATAACCATTCCAACCACTAATCCTGGATTGTCTAATCTCTGCACAAGTGGCTCTAAATAAAGGGCAAACAGCAATGGAGATAGGGGGGAAATGTCTGGCATTTCTTTCAAATTTTATTTCTAATGATAGTCTGCCATTTTTTAAGTCTAGTGGTAGAACCCATGTGCATTTCTTTGATCATATGGATAATTTCCTGAGGAAACCCATCTCTTTCCAATATCAACCATAAGTAATCTCATTGGACCCCTGTTGAATGCTTTTTCTTCATCCAGCCCCAGTAACACAAGCTCTTGTCCTGAGTTGTCCACTGCTTTCTGGATCAGGTTTGATAAGAAAATGTTGTCAAAAGTCTGCCCCCCCCCCCCCCCGACAAAGCCACAGTGATCCTGATTAATGAGCTTTGGGAGCATTTTGGCTATTGTAATGCGCCAATACCACTGTAAAATGGTTATAATTATGGTTCAAAAGTGCTATTGGCCTATATGGCCCTGGGTTTAAGGGCTCTTATTTTATCTTTTCTTATAAGGGTTATTGTGGCCTTCTTCCAATAATCTGGAACAATTTTCTCCTTCAATAATTTGCTAAAGAGCCTCTCCCAAATTGGTATCATAGCTTGCAGTAATTCCCTCCAGATTTCTATTAGCAGACCATCACTTTTTGGGGACTTACCTCCTGTTAAATTTTTAATGTTCACTCTAGACTTACCTTTAAAACCACAAATTGTAGTAATTCGAGTGCTCATATGAGCGACTCAAAACCATGAAACTGACAATGTCGACAAACCTTCATGTTCAAAAAACAACAGATCGAACAGCAGATTTGCTGTTTTTCAAACATGAAGATCGAAGAAAAAAAAAGTGTAAAGTAGGGGGGCAAGCCCCCCTGCACCCCACACCCCCTACTTTATTATTCTAACTCTAAGACTGCACTACAGTGGGGAAAGGAACCCTTTCCCGATCCCCACTATAGTGCAATCCGCTGCTGAATGTCGAATGTGCAATGAGCGAATCTCACTGTGTATTCGCTCATTGCACATTCATACCTTTTTCCGTTCTGCGTTTGCAAACCTTGCAGACTGCCTTTTGGAAATGTTCTGTTTGCCCTTTTGCAATACGCGGTTTTAAAGGTAAACCTTCACTCTAATGTCACTTTCTGTTATGGGACAGCTTAAGGCTTCTTTATTATATTCTGAGAGTTCATGAAGCTCTAACTGCTCTAAGAAACATGGGCCTCAGTGCTTCAGTTGCTTCAAACCTGCTGCATTTTGTTAAGTTCTTCACAATATATTCTGCAAAGATTTTTCTTACATTTATAGAGTTAATTTCTGCCTCTCCATCTCTTATATTTCTTATTTTTACTGTTGTCTTAGTTTTCAAGCCAACCTTGTGTCTGTTTTGAAAATACCCAGCTTTGAGAGCTTGCTTTTTCTCTCTTTCAACTCTTCCACCCCTTGTTCCAGTTTTATTTGTATTCAATTAACAAGCTGATCTCATCCTTTGATAACCACCCTCACTTTTTCCCAAATGTTTAATCTGGTTTACTTACAGCCTTCTATCTATAACTATTTTCCTTCATCTTGCAACATTTTCTATTCACAAAAATTCCCTTGCATTGTCCTAGAAGATATCCCATTCTCTTATTAAATTGTCCAGGTTAGCTGCCAGTATCTCATGCTGTTCTTCAGTTTTGGGGGTGAGCAATTGCCGTTTTGCTGGCACTTTTCACCAACCACTAATGACTTAGGGCAGTTTAATCCAGGGAAGTAAATAGTGTGGGAAGAAATAGCAAGGGAATTGTTATGGCTAGGCTTGTATAGACCCTAGGGCTGATAACCTAGTACCAACCTATGAACCTATGAACCTATGAATCAGACAATATATTAAGGCATGATCTGAGATGAGTCTAGGGTATATGATTGATTACTCTATTAAATATTCATGTTCCCATGTATTCAGCCCTGTACAACTGCCATGTGCTTCTGAATAAAAAGTAAATTCCCCTGTCCCCCTTTTTCCATTCTCTCCTTCAACCCAACCATAAACATTATTTATTCAGTTGAGATGCCTCCCTTACTTGGATGCTTTACCCGGCCTTAGATCACTACATACATCTGTGATATCTGTTGCCAGGTTCCAGTCTCTCCACCCACAATGAAAATTCCTTGATGGAATTCCACAATTTAATTTGTAAAGTAATTGATCTTTTCTGTTTTAGCCCCATTGGGTATATAAATGTCCACTATTGTAACCCTATGACTTAACAGATTGCCTCATTGAAGTATATATATCTAGCCATCGCATCTATTTTGCCAGCTTCTGTTCTTATTTTTCTGCTCACCCTTGTCCTACTCATGTAAGCCTCTTCATAATATCCTTCTTTCCCACGTGTTGGAAGAACGACTGACTCTCTTCTGAGCTTAAGTGCATTTCTTGCAATAACGCTATGCCATTACCAAGCCTGTATAAACATTACAGTACTTAATTGGCTTTTATTTTGTCCACTAGCCCATTCATGTTTGGTCCCTGTATTTATACTTTATTTGATTTGTGCTTATTTTTTTCCCTTTGATTTATTAATTTTCTTGCTATTCCATTCTCTTTCTTTCATCCTCATGTCACTCATTTTTCTTGGATTGTAGTACATTTGAAGAATGCATTTTGTTACATACCAAATGTATATTATCCCATGTTACTTTTATCTTAATCAACTGCTAACCTTAAAACAACTTTTTTTTAACTGCTCAAACATTTTAAGCAAAACTTCTAACAAAATAACTATGTACAAGATGAGTAACTGCTTCTCACTTCCTGTTCTGTGCCTATTTGGAATCTCAAGCAGTTGCCCTAGAATTGTGGCTGTGGCACTAATATTAGCAGTTTCAGATCAACTGTGCTAGCCCCTACTCCTTTCTGTTTATGTTCTCCAGGATGCTTAACTTATTTAACCATTTAAACTGTCAGTCCTGTAAATTTCCTTAGCTATTTACCCTAATGAGGTTTGACAACAAACCAATTTGTCCAGAGACATCTTCATTAGGGGTTAGACAAATATATCAGTGAAAGGTAAGGTGTGGGGGATGAAAAGGGTAAATGGAAGGGGGGGCTGATTGTGAGAAAATGAGGTAAGGGTTGGGGAGGGGCGTAAGGGGCTTAGGTAAGACCAGCCGGGTAAGGAATCACATTTTGGTGTGAACTTGTTAAGGCAAGGTTCGTCCATGGTGACCTGGGGTGGTGTTGCTTGGTGAGGTAGGTCTTGGAAGGAGGGTAGTGGGATGGTTTATCAGCCCAAATTTTTTTTTTTTTTTTTTTTACTGCTGTGGGGCTTCAGAATGGCTTGGCCATGTATTCTTCTTGGCTCAAGGGGTCTTTTGTAGGAGCGAGCCTGTTAGTAACCTTAAGGTTAGTTGTGTGTTTGCTTGTTGTTGGTGTGGATCATGGGGCCTAGACTGTGAAGGAGTGAGTTGTGTTTGCAAACTTGCCTGGGGTGTTCTGTTGGGCCTGGGGGCTTTTGAGATTGGTCTTCATTCGTTGGTGGCATTGGGTTGTTCTGAGAAGATTAGTGGGGCTTACCCGGTTGGAGTCTGTGAGTGTGGAATGTGAGCTTGTGGGGCTGAATTGGTGCTTTCCTGGAGTTGGCTCAGTTGTCCTTGTCAATCTGGTCTGCTGACCTTGGTGTCTTGGCATTCTGGCTCTTGGTGTCATTGCTTCAGCCATGCATAGCAGCATTGATGTCAATGTCATAGCTTGGTTTGCAGACTTGGGGCAGGCGTTTGTTGCTGCGCTTGTGCAGTTGCAGTTATTGTGAGGGGATGGCCATTGCTCATTGTGCTGTCTGGCTTGTTTCTGCAACTTTGGTACATTCACTTGACTGTTACGCTGCCTACACAAGTTGCACCTGCGGAGGTAGCTTAGGGAAAAATTATTCTGACAGCATTTACTGGCAGATTAAAACATACCTTTTTCTCTGACAGCAAGTGGATGTTATTTGTTGGGGTAGTGTGTATGTACAGATATGTGCCACTCTTCATCATGTCACTTTGGTCGGGCCTGCAATTTTCTCAGAGCAGTATTTCTTTGCGTCGAGGTCCATGGTGCATTCCTGCATACATTGTAGTTTGGCTACAGAGGTGACTTCACATCTTTCACTGTTTCAGTCTGGTCTGTCTGTTGCTAGAGAATGGAATGACCTTTGTAGGAGGAATTTCAGGCAATTTTGGATTGCCCAATGATTTTAGTTGTAAAACAGGATGGGAGTCAAACTAGGCAGTGGTTTTGTAATGTGGTAATTAGGAGTGCAGTTGTGTTTATGGTGATCAAATGTTGCTTTATTTTCTCTGTTTTACTACTTTATCATATTAAAACTATTGGTTGTAAAATTGTAAGTATGCTGCATTGTACAATTGAAGTAATGGAGGCAGAAAATAATATTAAAAGCTTTGCTAAAAAAAAAAAAAAAAATGTTTGTCAAGGAAATGTTTTGGTGGTGAAGACTGTGTATCGCGCATGGGCATGCAATGGGTTTTGTCACTTTTCACCATATTGCTCTGCTAGCTTGGTGCATGCGTGTCAGTTAGGGGATCTGCCTTTTGCGGTTTGTACTTTTGGCTGACAGGAGCTGGAGGATGGATGACAGGAGAGTATATCAGAAAAGGAAAAAAAAAAAACAAAACAAAAAAAAAAACAAAAAGGAGGGGGGACTTCATGTCACTGGAGCGGGGACAGATAGACAGGGGGGGGATGGGGGATTGTTGGCGGGGTGGAGCGGAGTTTCTGATGGTTGGAATGGCAGCTGGAACTGCAGGACATAGGGTGGATTTGGAGGTAGTGACCAGATTGACGGGCTTATTTTAAGCAATTGGGGGGTTTTGTGTTGTTGCCATTGCTGCTCTCATGCCTTTAAGTTGATCCATGTTTGGTGGTTCATTGCTTGTTGGTTTGGCTTCAGGATGGTTGGTGATGGTGGTGGAGCAGTCAGTTCCCATGCTTTGTGACTGGAATGGCTCCAATGATAAAGTGTGTCTGTTCGCAGGCTGCATGTAATGGTTGATTGTTGCAGATGCACAGTGCTGTGGTAATGGCTTTGAGAGAGAGTATGATTGGTGTTGGCCGCACAGTTTAATGGAACAGCAGTTGTGTCTTCTGCACTAGGTGCAGGCATACTTCTCAACGGTACAGATTTTCGCAGTATTCGCTTCATACTTTTAGGTGGGGCTTTTACACAGCCTTTATGCTACCAGCTTGACAGTACAGTTAGCAGTGACAGTAATGGTTATATGAGGGCAAGAAACTACCCACCTGGTCTACAGTCATTTTGCTATTAATTGCTGCAGACTGTTTTATGGGGTTTGATAGGGGTGGAGTAATGACTCTGCTTATACACAGGCTTCAGATAATGGTCATTGGAGCATGGGTTCAGTTCTCCAGTGGAAGAAATTCTGAGTCACATATTCGGTTGTCAGTCAGTCAAAAGGCTCATGCTCCCACTACATATTTCTGGGTATACTGCTGAAGGGTGTTGTACGGAAAAGTCTAGGAATATATGTGATACCTACTGCTAGTTGAAAGAAAATGTAGTAGTTCATCAGAATGCTTTTGTTGGAAGTGGGGGATGGAGTCATCAAATTACTTTGTGTTGATTAACATCTAGGGGACTCTATCTATTTAGTTAGTTAAAGTTAATTGATTACTGTGGGAAACTGGTATTTGGGAAAGTTGAGATGTATGGGCTGTTTTGTTGCATAACCAGCTCTTTCAAGTTGAGTAAAATACCTCTTCACACAACTGCACTCGTGTCTTTTACCATTTGCCGGCCATAGTATCCTGGCATTAATAGTGCATTTCTTGGCTAGTTAGGGGTTGCAGCAAAGTCGGGGCTATCCAGTTAGGCTGTTGTTACTGTGTGATGGTGTGGTTTTTAAGATACCACATTAAAAAAAAAAAATAAAAAAAATTGAAATATAGGATATGAGTTAAAGTCAGAGTGCAGTGGGTGTTCTGGAGTAGCGTTTGGGTCCTAGGTACCTCTCAGCTGTACAGAGGTTAGCGGAATTGCCAGATCTTGGCCTCAATATTTATACATTTGACAGGCTAAAAGTATTAAAGCCCATGACCCGGAATTGCCAGATCTTGGCTTCACTGTTTATACATTGTAGAGCCACCTGTTTTTTTTATGTGAATAACCCTTTTGATATATTGACAGGCTAAAAGCATTAGAGCCTATGCCCGGAATATTTGTATTTGTAGTTTTATGTTACTTGCTAAAACTATTTACAGCCTGAGCGGTTATCTGATTATGCATAAGGTAAGCCAGTCCAGCAGGGACTTAGATGGAATCCCATGAGTGTATTCGCTGTTTCCCATCCAGTTAATCAGGTTGTGCTTAAAAAGGGATAATGAGGTACTCTGACATGGAGAGGGTAGCTATTCCACAGATGGGGGAGTCACTGGGACACAAATCTGTCCTGCTAACAAGACCTAATGATGTCACAGACCAGGTTGAGGTCACACTTGTGGATTACTCAAGTGCACTTCTGCTATTCTACCGGCTTTCTAGGTTTGGGGGAGCAATATTTTCATGCTGTCCCTATTTGGGCTTTTGTCACTCCCTCTCCATTCTTCTGGCTTTGCCCAGATATGGTTTTATTGCATTAAAGGATACAGGCTGATACAAGGAGTGATGGAACGCAGAGAATTTTATTGGCTTTACATGTGTAATTCAGATGGTGCACAGAGGTACTATTAGGGCAACAGTTGAGGTTTATGTACTGTGACATGGCTGCAGCATCTCTGTGGTTTCAGTTCAATGTTTTGGGCTGTTTTCACAACATGGTGGCCTTAGGGCAAATCAGGGAGAGAGTTGTATTCAGAAAATGGGTTCTGCCATTTGTGTTTCGGCTTTCATACCCCTTAAGAAACTTCAATATTATGAAGAGCAAGTGTAAGGAAAAGATCAATGAGGGATGAGCACACAGTGGACATTGTGCCAGTAGCTGGAATGATGGGCAGTGAGGTTGTAAAAGGATGTGCATAGAGTCACATGAGTCGGTGACCTGAAGGTGATGGTTGCTGTTTGGCTGGAGTGGTAAACAAGAAGGGCACAGGTCAATTACCGTTAGGTGCTCATTAAGCCATTGTTGCGGTAGGGAGTAGTATGGAGGCAAGTGAGGTTGAGGTGAGTTAAGGGCAGAGTAGAGGGGATAGAGGGAGTTGTTTAGGGGGAGTTTGGAATTGTCCACAGGTGAGGTGGAGTCACAATATGGTTATTATGGATTGGATTTTGGGGAGGTATGGTAGTTGGTTTGATCTTTTGTTGAAAGGTTAAGTAGAGAGATCGCTCAGTGTCCAGTGTTAATTTGATTGGATATGGCATATGGGGTGCTGGTAGTCAGAATGATGTATGTGATCCGGTTCCCTTTTATGGTTAAGGGAAGGACTGTACAGTGCATTGTAAAGAAGGAAACGCGGTTAATTGGGATTTGCATTTCATACAACTGTGACCAGAGGTGTTGGGTTGGGGGTATAATTTGGGTGGTTGGTTTGGTGGTTTGGATGGCAGGAAGGATTATTAGATTATTTTTAGCCATTTAGTCAACTGGTGTTTCTTCTAATTATATGACAAGGTTTTTGGTTAACAGTGATTCAGTTTGGTCTGGTGTACAGTGGACGGGTACACCGAATGATGTCTGGTTTAGGGGTTTGGTTGTTGGAAATTTTGGTATGAGTGAGTGGGACAGCCTGGTCAGGCTGGTGGGCAGAGGGACCTGTTTGCCCACTTCTGTTCCCCCTCTGGTGTGTAGATGTTTATTTCAATAAGTTGGGAAAGGAAAGTGAGCAGTTGAAGGCAAAAAGTAGTAAATATAAGTGAGCGGAGGTAAGGAGGCTGCTTATTTGGTTGGAGGGGTAATTCAGTAAATGGTATATGAAGTGAGTTTTTATATGCTGCTTCATAAGTAAAGGACTTGGTGGGATGTGTAATTCAGTAAATTGTATATGAAGTGAGTTGTTGGACGCTGCTTCACAAGTAAAAGACTTGGTGGGATGTTTAATTCAATAAATGGCATATGAAGTGGGTTTTTGGATGCTGCTTCATCACTAAAGTAAGTGAGTAGAGGTATGGACACTACTTACGGGGTCAGGATGATTAAAGTCACTCTGTCCTGATTAACATCACAGGGGTGTTTATGATGTGATTAAATCAGATGTACTATGTTCAATTGTAATTAATAATATTGGTTATCAATGCCATGTTATGGAAGTTTAATAAAGGTTGTCAAATGTCATTCAATGTGATGTGTTTTATTGAAGGGAACCGGGACAAACTAGTCATTGCAATTTTGATTCCACACATGATTCTAAGCCTTTTTATTAATAACCTTAAGTGTGCTGGCAGTTACAGGCTTTTTTGCCTCCTGCTTTTTTGTTAGCTATTGTGAACATATAGAAACAATTTCTAACAAAGGCTATGAAGCATATATTTTCTCATCTGTAGAGATCCATAAAGTCTCAGTAATATTTGTTAAACCAAGCTGACTTAGTATGTCCAAAAATTGTTCCAAGGTATCATTTTTTAGAGTTTAGCTAAATATTAATCTCACAGGGACCAAGTAACTTTTACTAGTCCATCTTGCTTAGGATTTTTTTCATTACTCTATAAATCCTGTGGTTTGTCAAGTTCCAAGTGGTCTAAGGTCCGTTTGGCCTACTTGTGAGCTTCATTTTTTCTGACCATTATTTGATAAACACTGAAAATGGTTTTAGGGGCCATCTCTCTAACTGCCTGTTGGGATCTTGCCACATATTACTGCTGTTCTCTGTTTTGTTGTTAGATCCTTCTCCTGATGTTCAAACTTCTTGGTATGTTTTAATCTCTGTGAGCATGTCTTCAGGTTCTATGAATAATTTCACTCCAAATGGGAAAAAGAATCTTAAAGTGGCTGGGTATATCAGCTTAAACCAGGGCCTACCGTGCTTACATTATTTATAGCCAGGAATAAATATTTTTTTTCTTAGACTTGTGTCCTCAGAGTAGTCATGGTCAACATACACTCTAGTCTTCCCAATCTTGAGCTGTTTGCCTACTTTCCATAGAAGAGATAGTATCCTCTCCTTCATTGTGTATGTTTGTAGTTTTATAACAACGAGTTGTTGGAATCGCTGACAGTACTAAGGTTCTGTAGAAACTCTGTGTGCTTTCTTGGCAAAAAGTTGGTCTTTGTGTATTCTGGTCAAACTGTACTACTGTGTGTAGTGCGTACTGCTAACAATGTTTCCCTTCCTAGCCTTCTGCTATATTCACCAGCTGTAGATTTTCTCACCTGGCTTTGTCTTCTAGTTCCAACAGCTTCTCTGTCATAGTCTTCCTTTCCATTTCTAACTCTGATAGTCTTTTATTCTTCTGTTCCTCATCTGCTTTGGAAAATGAGAGTAGTTTGTCTGAGTGTTTGAAATGTGTACCTTCTACCTCCCTTATTTTTCTGTCTATTCTTTATATGTAGTCTAGTAAAGAATTATTAATTTTCAGGACCACTGCATACATTTTGTCCATCTGCTGATGTAATTGAATAATTTCTAATCCAGTTTTATCCAGTTGCTTTTTTCTTTTTTTGCAGTGACAGATCTCCAACATGGTTGTGTCACACACATTTTTTCTATCTTGTCAATTTTTGGCAATTCCTACTGGCACTACATTTAGTTACCCAGCTAAGAGGCTAGGCACCAGTTTTGATTCTGCTTTGTGTGAAGAGAGCTCCAAAATCACTAGTTGTGAAGTTATTTCTTTGAAGATTTTGTGGGGCAGTAATGGTCTGCTGTTTTTACATTGGTGTCATAACCGGAAGTCCAAGAATGTATTTGTTTTAACTTATTGGATAAGGTGCTTACAAGATAATGCATGCGCCTTTGTGTTTATTTTCCCTCTGTACCCATGCTTCATTTGTGAGTGTGTGTGTGTGTGTGTGTGTGTGTGTGTGTGTGTGTGTGTGTGTGTGTGTGTGTGTGCGCGCGCGCGCGTGTGTGTGTATCTCTCTTTCTCTATTCCTGTGCCATCCTTCAGATGAGATGTTAAACTGACATTCAATCTACCTGAGTTTCTTGCATCTCAGAAGGATAGAAAGGATCCTACTGCACTTGTCAAAAGAGTAATGGAGTTTTATACTTCCCCTGAAATGAGCCCACTGGTCTAGTGAAACTTACTTGGTCAAGAAAGTATAAATACAATTTCTATATCTATATCTATATCTATATCTATATCTATATCTATATCTATATCTATATCTATATCTATTTCTATATCTATATCTATATCTATATCTATATCTATGTCTATATAGATAGATGCTGCTATGCAGTATTGGTGGCCCTTGCCAAAAATAATGTTTAAATTACATGAGCAAATCCTGTCACTTTAAGAAAATCGTGTAGTCAGCATATCTGTATGGTTTTATTAGCCAGAAAATTTAGCCAGCTGAAGACACCTATATGTGGTAACAGATGGTATTCTAACAATACAGATTCCGGGAAGATGGATGGGTATTTTTACCAGGAATAAGTATTTTGGGTGGAATGCCAGTGCAAAGAGCAAATGTTTGTAGAGTAGCCATGGAGAGCTGGATATCTTTCTGAAAAGCAGATCCTGTGGAGCTGGCGAAAAGAGACCATAACTGCATTTTACAGTAGTGGAAGTGATTTATCTGAATTTTGCCTCACAGTTGTTAGTTATCATTTTGAGAGGACCCTTGGACTTTGCCATAAAAGTTACTATGAAAGAGAGAAGTAGACTCTCTCTTTCCATAAAATTTGTTTAGTTGGTGGCAAAGTTCTGTACTAATGCCTTACCATTTGATTCTACAATAAAACTGTATATCCCCTGGTTTGTCTTCACAAGTTACACTTCTTGAACCAGTTGTCTCCACTGAAAGAGGAAAATATTCCAGTAGTGAAGCCTTCTGGCTAGAGTGCACCTTCATCTTGCCTTCTTGAAAATATCAGATCCAAAAAAACTACAGTAGAACAGTCATTACAGATCATAACCACTGCAGCTGACAGCATGGTTTCCATTGCTAAATCAATAACAACAGCAAAATGTTTCAACACTGAATAATCTAACAAGGTGGTATGACCTTCAAGCATTTCAAGTGGAATTTACTGGAAAGTCATTGAAAATTTTCATGGCTATGGAAGAATCTGTCTGTAAAGACCCTGACAAACTGAAAAAAAGTTAGCCAGATCAAATGTGAAAGAAAAGCATCACATTTTCATGGCTGGAGATGTTATGTTTATAAAATGGTAAGGTCTCATTTATATGAGTTGTTTTATATAATACAGTTGTTGCTAGTTACTGAGTGTAAACATGATAGATTAAAATTACAGAAATGCTACATACTGAAGTATTTAAAAGATCTTGACTTACTGCTTCACAATTGTTGGTAGTTCAAAGTGCCATAAGTTGCTGAAAATGTTGATGTACTGCTGGTAAGATTTATTTATTTGACATTTGTTGACCGGAAAAATCCACTGGACCAAGGATTCATTTTCAGTGGAGGCCCGGGGAAAAAAACTTCCAAAACAGTTACAGAAAATTAGGTACTTACGTATTATTGCAACCAGATTTTCGCGGTTGCAAATTTTCAACAGAAACGACTGCATGAATCTGGTGTGAAGAATCTCAGGACTTACATAGCTTGTAAAAAGTTGTACCATAGTGTGGACACCACACTTTTGCTTCACTTTTGTGCTGTGAATTTGAAGCACCATAAGCATTGTTATAGCAGCATTGACATCACTATCCAGGAAGGATTTGCAACCATTACTGCATGACTCTGAGCAAGTCTGTTAAACAGACGGCGAGTGCTTCCACACTGATCTGAAAGGGTATATGTGGATCACTGCATTACTGCAGATAGCACAAAAGAAAAAGAACCAGTGTAATTTATGAAAAATGCTATGTACACTTCTGATCATAGCTCACCTCAGTTATTAACTACGTTGCCTTACAACTTCTGAACCACAGCTGTCCATCACATTTTAACTGAGGCGTCCAGAAAAGTTTCAATAGCACTTCACAGTGTTTCATGCAGCCGTTTCTGTTGAAGTATGCAAAATTTCTCCTTGACAGATTGAAAGTTTGCTACAGTAACAGGGTGTATTTTGTGACTCGCTTTCCCTTTGATGACATCATTTTTGAGAAATACAGAGATTGTCAAACGGAGCACCACTGTGCAGTTACAAGAGCAATTTGGCGCATCTCCCCAAAGTACAAAGTTTCTCCCTTACTCCTCTTCCTGGCTCATACCCACTGTGATAGACTAAGCCTTAGTTCTTTACAGACCCCTTTTTAGGTTAGGACACCTGTTTTTGCACACACATACCAAGTTATGGCACTGCGGAAATCTAGTTGCAATAATGCGTAAGTATTGAAAATTAAATAACAAAGTATTAAAATGGTAAGAAGGTTACCTACATTCAACAATCCAAATTGAAGGAGTGATACATAGCATTCGAACTGATGTGCAAAAATTAGAAAATGAAACATGTAAGTTAACCTATGACATGATGGTTTATAGAAATGTGTACAGTTAGGAGGCTAGTAGAAGGAGTTACAGACTGAAGAACAAAAACTTTAGGGGGGTTTAATCATGTAATTACAGTAGCAGAGATGGTTCTTAAGAAAGTGGTCTTTCAGTGCTGTTTTGAAAGTTTTTAAGGAGTCTAATTGGGTTATAGATGGGGGGACAGTGTTCCATAATTTGGTGACAGCATGGGAATAAAGGCATTAGCCAGCTGTTTTATTGGGTTTGGTTATGGTTAGGAGTTGTTTGCTAGAAGATCTAAGAATCTAAGTTGAGGTCTGTGTTTGTATCATAATTCGAAGAGAAGGGCACTAATTTGGGTTGTAAAGTAATTTATGGGTAAGAGTTAATTGGGCATAATACAGGTAGTGGGGGAATTCAAACCAGTTTAAATATTTAATGGCCAGGCAGTGATGAGTGCATCTTGGCATATTGGAGACAAATTTTGCTATTTTGTAGTAGCATGATTGTAATTTATTTAAGAGATGTGAGTGTAGGTTAGTGAAAATAGGGCTAGCGTAGAGGAGAGAAGGGAGAAGAAGACTGTTAGCCAATTTTACCTTGGTGGACATGTCCAGATGCAGTTTTTGCATTTAGAGCTTACCTACCTTAAAATGTTTTTTTTTTTGATTGTGCTAAGTATATGGTTCTTGAATGAGAGTTTATCATTAATTATAACGCCACGTAGTTTAAACGTTTGTACAATTTCAACTTCAGTATTGTTTTCTGAGAATATTTTAAAGTCTAGAGTTGAAGGGTTAGGTGAGAAAAGTAGAAGTTTTTATTTTTTGAGTTAAGTAGCAGTTGAGCCTCATTAAGCCAGGATTCTATTAATGTGAATTATTTTTCTGTTAACATTAGGAGAACTGGGAAGTTGTTTGAAGAGATGATTAGTCAAATCGTTGGCATACTGAATGAGTATACTTTGCTGGGATGCTTTGTAGAGATTGTTGATGAATACATTAAAGAGCAGGAGTCCAAGAATCGACTCTTGGAGGACTCCTGTATTGTTGATAAGGTAATCTGATTGTTTGTTTTGCCATCTAACAGATAGTTTTCTGTTGTGAAGATAGTTGTGGAACCAGGTTAGAGTGTGTGTGGAGCAGTTTACGGCCTCAAGTTGCAATAATAGTTTAGAGTCGGACACTGTATCAAAGGCTTTTCATAGATCTAGTAATATAACTGAAGTTAGTAGACCAGTCTTAAGAGCTTTATATACAGTGTTAGTAAATTAATGTAAGGCTGTAGTTGTGCTGTGTGCTGGCCGAAAACTGTGTTGGGTGGGTGCTAGCAGATTATTGTCAATGAGATGTTTAAGCAATTGTGAATGGATACACTTTTCTAGGATTTTAGATAGAGGTAAAAGTATGGAGGTGGACCAGTAGTTAGAAAGGTCACTGGTGTTACCCACTTTATGTAGGGGAGTAATTGAGTTTTTCCAGAGTTGTGGGACATAGTGTTCTGATAGATCGATTTATGAGAATGCTGACAGTGAGAGCTATTGAATCTGCATCTAGTTTTAGATATTCAGATGGAAGGCCATCAGAAGAAAGATAGCATGGTTTTAATTTAGAGAGCAGCTTGCATACTAGAGAGGTGGGTGCAAGTTGAATGGTAAAAGGAAGAGTGGCTAGGGTATTGTTGGAGTTGCAGTTATTACAGGTGTAGTCAACATTTGACAGTGGGTTGGAAAATGTATCACTTTCATTTCATACTTTCATTTCAAGATTGCTATGCAAATAAACAATTTTCAAAGCTGAGCAGTCCAGATCTGTGGTAGAGCATGTATTAAATTTTGATAACATGCAGAAAGTATCATATACAGACATACTATGTTTTAAATTTTGGGAAAGGTGCCATAAAGCTAGATTTTGGTCTATCAACAGTAGCAGTTGCATCTATAAAAGCTGTAGTCTATTCAATGTGATAAACAGTCTGCAAGGGTAGTACAGCCAAACATTTGCTACAGTGCTCCAGCCAGGTTAATTAAACGCAAAATCTTAACTGACAGAAGGAACCTGCAGGGCATAGTAAATCTAGGTAGTATGGTCATGCTTATAAAATCACATTAAGTTTATGAAAATAATTTTATTATGACAGCAGTAGAAGTAGTCTGTATACCTGGAGATAGTATCTTATGATGGAAATGAAAATAGAAAGTATGCTTTGGAAAATAGTTCATCTTCTTGCCATAGGGAAAGATTTTGTCAAATGTATGGATTCATGGAGACAATGAAAAGAGCATACTCCTTTAGATATACCACCTTATGATTGTGAGTGAGAGGAAATAAATTAATAAACTCAAAGATGCTCCTCTGCCTAACCCAGATAAGGGAGTAGGACAACCACTGGATACACTCATAAGAATGCATGAGAAAAGGTCAAGGGACAGTATTAGAACTTTTGAAAATTGCTAAGATTTGGCTAATGTGATATAGAGAAGAACCTGTACATTTCAAAAATGATTTAGAGAGATATGTCAACACATGATTTAATTTAAAAGGATGTCTGTTTCCAAGCTTTGGAATAGGCAGCTGAGAGTGCTGAGCTCTATAAGAGTTGCTGAATCTAAAACAGTAAGATAAATAGCACATGAAGCAGAATTAAGTGAGGAAAAGTTATCAGTCCCACAGCAAAGCAGCCTGCTGAAACAGTGTGGGTAAATGGAAAGAAGTTTCAGCCTGCAATATCTTAACTGGAAAGCATTGTAAAACAGGGAATTGAGCTCACTTGATAAAGAGAAAGAATCCATCACTGAAAGAATGAATTTCACAGACATAAAGTCAGGAAGTCTGGAAAATCCACAACTTAAGCAGAATTTTAAACTGCTTTCAGAGTGCAACATAAATTCTCTAAAATGGCCAATTCTAAACAACAGGTGAAGTTTGTTAAACAGAGACATAAGAATAAGAAAGACTTTACCAGTGCCGTAAAAAAAGAAGCCACATATCATGGTTTGAGTTCTAAAGCCATTTTTGTCAGAGAAAGCTAAAAAAAAACACTCACAGTTCAGTTACCTGTAACTAAAGAAAGATAAAACTGATGACAATGTTTTTTCTACCATGATACCACTTGCAGATTGAGTGCAACTTAGAACAGGTAAAGAAAGAGTGAGTGTGGTGTGCAGTCACACTGAGTCAGAGGGACTGCAACCCAGAGAAGTTAAGGAAATGATCAGGATAGTGTACACTGTGACGAAAAATAACCTTCTCCCTAACAATATGTCTTTTGAAATAAAGGACATGAACCATAAGGACTTCATGCATCATGTGTATAAAGAAAAAGAAAGAAAACATAACATGAAGATAGCATCTGACACTAAAGAATATTGGTACAAGTTTCCTTTATTAGGAGAAGACTTAAACACCAAGACCATAATGCCTGTATTTGTTGGAAAATAGGCAATGCTTTCTTCTTCATGACAATTTGACAATGAGGAAACTATAAACTTGGCCAGCCTTCAGGTAAACGCAGCAGGAAGATGACACTTCAAGTCATTCACGGAAAATATTGCTAAATTTGTAGGTGAAGAAGTAAAATTAAATGCTCATAAATCCTACCCTCACTTCAAATTTCAAAATGATTTATTTACAGGGTATGTACAGGTAGAGATGAGCTATGAAATCGAATCTTGGTGTCTAACTCTTCTAGACCCTAGAAATAAACTTAGCACATAGTCATGTACTGGGGACTCCTAGGAGTGAACAAAATTAATGGAAGGTCCTAACATAGTTTTAATGACCAGGAATACGGAGAGAAGCTGAAATATTCTGTACTGGAGGACCTGAATGCGAGAAGACTGGCCCTCTCCCATGCTTCAAAAACCCATTGGTTTTCCTCACCTAGTACTCGTATCCCATTTAGAATGTGCTTCAATAAATGTTGGTTATTTTAAATTATGTCTCCAAGTGTCTGGAAGCCATTCCCTTATGTGAGGCTATTCCTAAATTTATAGTTAAGGATATAGTGTTGCATTCCAGGATAAGAATACCTTAGGAAATACTCACTAAACAGGGGACTATATTTATGCCAAGAATAATGCACTAACCATGCCAGTTCTTCAAGGTCAGGTTTAACTTAAGTTTACCATAAACATATGGGTGGTGATAAAGGTTGACCAAACACTGAAATCCATGCTGAGAAATGTAGATGATGAAGATGGCAACACCTGAGAACAGCTAATACTGGGCTTGTCTGCCATTACAGAAGCACCACAAGCTTTGATGGGGGGGGGGGGGGCAGTCCTTTTCTAGGGTTATAGGCTCTCACTAGACAAGTTACATTTGAAAATCTTTAGAAACCTAGCTCTGCATTCCCATAAAGCTTTTCTCTTGCACTTTAGATATAAATAATCATTGAATTTTTTGATCTTGTACTTTTAGTTGTGAATAACCTAGAGCAGAACATTACATGTTCCTCCTTCCCACAAGGGACAAGGGGACAGCTCCAGGGATGAGTTTCTGACTACCCATCCATTCATCCAGACTGCATTTGAATTGAGTGAAAGAAGTACTCTTTTTTATGTGGAGATAAAGACAGTTCCAAAGAACTAGAATTCTCTGTGATACATATATATCCCTCCAACATGTTCAATTTATGTTGCAGAAGAGACTGAGATATCTTACGTAGATGTTTATGCCACCATTGGACTTGGTGATATGTATTAGGTCTGAGAGTATAGGATCTGATGAGGCTCTGAATGTGAGGCAGAGGTCACTGCTCTGCAGCCTGTATGATACCGAGAATAAAGACAAGGTTTTGAAATATCAATGAAGTTCTTGTGATCTTGGCCTTTGATATTCTTGATGTGAAAATGCTATGAGCATTCAACCTGTGTTATGTGTTGTAGAAAGGTACATGCCAAGAGAGAGAAACTGTACCTAGGCTCATTGGTGATAGTAGCCTAGCCCCAGATGTTACAGATTTTAAAAATAAGACTGAAAAAAAAGATTAGTATTCTGAAATTTGTAGTATATAATGAGTAAGTTGGATATTATGAAACTAAAGATTAGATAAGTAATGCTTTAAGAGTCTTAGGGGATGGTCCTTTCAATGCCAGGTAGAATAAGTAGATAAGATGAGACTGGGAGGAGCTTCCAAAGTCAAATTTATAGGAAGAATAAACAGCTCAAAAACCACCAGGTTTAAAAGCACAGTGGGAATGTGGTGGGTGGGTTATATATCAGTTGTAGCCAGAAAACAGCAGTAGTCACACAGCATTTCAGCTAAATTGTAATACAGCTAAATATGTGCAACAAAATAAGAAACCTATTTCACAACTCCTACCTCTAAAGAGCTTGACTGGGTTCCTTTTCAATTAGTGAATGGAAAGAAATTCTTTTTTAACTGACCCTAACCAAGAACTTTTAAAACTCCAAGAAGAAAAAACTATGAAGTAAAACATTTAAAATAAAACAAACTATAATATAGGAGCAAACATAAAAAATGGAAATACCCACACCTTAAATTAATTAAAAAACCCAATCCAAATTCAAATTCAGTCAGACAACACTGGTAGTCATAAAAAACCTCAGCAAAATAATGATCCAGAAATTACAATAGTGTACACCCAACCAGGGTGTATGAATAGCTTTAATACTGCTAATAGCTGGACTACTCTGCGGGCACAAAATCCTGCCAGAAATATTTAGAAGTCATGTGTATATTAGGTATAACACATTGGTGGTACACTAGGCTACTAGAATAACAGAAACATGGGCATATGCACATGCGCACAAACACACGTGTGCACACACACACACACACACACACACACACACACACACACACACACACACACACACACACACACACACACACACACACACACTCACACACACACACACACACACACACAAATACACACTAATACTACAAAGCATGCAAATGTGTTTCATGAAAAGCATATAAGCAATAGTTTATAAGACATGGAAGGTTGTAATGTGTTTGCTATCATGAAGTGCAACAAGTCTGGTTACAGACAGTCTGACATGCTGTGTGGTAAGATAATATATATAATGCACGACAAAAGGGATCTGTACCATTTTGTGGACCATGATATGCAGAGTTTACAAAGCATACAGCCCAGCTGAGACACCCATGAATACAAATGCAAACAAGCACATATTTTATTATAGAAAAAAGTTGTTATCCCAGTACACTATATCAGGATTACAAGGTGATGTTCTTTTTCTTGTGGCTTTGTGGACATCTCCTCTTACCTAATGCAAAATAGCAACTGTAGGGTGTATTCAGTCGTGATAACATGGAGTCCACAGTCACAGTGTATGTTACAGAGATTAAGTAAAGCAGTCAGCCATATTTTTAAAATTATAAGGCAGTCTTCTTCTACATATGTACTTGAAGGAAGCTTTTTTTGTTTTATGTCTAAGTGTTATACTGTTTATACTCTACCATGATTGTCTGACTTTTAGAACAAATTTACCATTACAAAATTCACACATCTCTTTCTGAAATATAGATTACATGATCTGCTTATTCAAATTTGTGAGTTAAACTTACCATACTGCAAAGCAGCTTAACTTTTTTAGAGTGCTTGTCTAATGTGGAATCTTACCTTTTGCACCATGGTATGTGATGCAAAAATTACCAAACAGCACCTTTGTCATTTATGGAGAAGTTTCTACTTCGACTACTTTGGTGAGAGAAACACATTTAGAAAATATGATTTCCATTACACTTACATCACTGAGGTAAAACAGTAAACTTTAACCTTACTGGTGTTAATTTAGGAAAAAATGTGTGTTGCGTCCACAGACCATTTTGGGCATGCCACCACTCAAGCATGAAGGTGATGCATTAAAATCTATGGATGCAACACAAGTAACCCCAAGGTAATGTCATGGTAGGAAATATTACATTTATTTGGGCCATGGGTTAAGAAACTGCTCACAAAGTTTTTATTAAAAAACTGCCAAAACACACAAGTATAAACACGTGGAAAAATGCATCATGGTGCCTGACATAGCAAACACAAACTGTAACATTGGAAAATCACTTTAAAGCATTCCTAAGTTAGACACTTTCGGTTAATGTACTGCTATTTGTGGTTATAGATCTGTACATAAATGTAAATATATAGTATTTCTAAAGTGCATTGTCATTATACTATGAGGTAAATTCATATTCAAGCTTTTAATTGCAATAGATTGTACAGCAATGTATCCTTTATAAAACATTATTGTTTACTCTTGCAATTCATGCACTGCTGTTTGTAGATGTAACTCTATTCATATATGTAACTATTTTTGCCCATATGACCTGGCTTGTGACAGAAAGGGTCCATGGACCAGTTCACTTATTCAATTACAAACTGTAAAAATAAAGATATAAAAAAAATCAGTAAATTAGAAAAATAATCCTGAAGGAGTGCCACATGGCTGCTGGAGCACCAGCACCCTTTGACAACTTCCTTTTTTGGATGCAGCAGCCAATTTTTACTTGAAACACTAACATGAAGTGAGTTTTTCTTAATGTTGCTCCAACCATTAGTCTTCTTTCCAAAATTTCCTGTGTTCCCTCAACCTGAAGGTCCTCCAAACACTAATAGGGGAAAACAAGAGATGGAACCCAATTCCCCTTGAGATGAAGACCTACAAAGGGTTAGCTGTGATTTGATGTCATCCTTGACACGCACTAGAGTCACTGATTTTAATATGTTCTTTGCATGAATTTATGCACTTGTTGTCAGAGCAGGTGTACAATATCAACTCTTTATACACATGTTCTGTTGCATAAGTGGTACTTATTAGCAGAAATTTGGCCATGGCATTGGGGAACTTCCCCTACTCTTCATTGTTGTGAGTGGGAACCATTTTGGAGGAACATTCCTGTTTTTGTTCCAGGCACAGAGGTGACCCAGAGAAAAAAAGGGAGGCAGATAGAGAGAGAAGGAGATGATGTAGTAATGAAAGAAATGAAGGAGAAAGCAAATAACAAAACCAGAGAATGTGTGTAGGATTCTGAAGAAACATTTCAAAGAAATCTGTTTGATGGAGATAAGTCGACAAATGATGGATGTACAATTACAACCCTCCAGAAATGGTGGCGCACAGTGAGCCAGAAAATGACGGAGATGTTTCCTTGAGGGACATTATGGAGAAAATACAAAAGGAGGATGCAGTGACAATCCTGAAGAATACTGGTGAGATGGAAAAGAAAACATATGCCGAGAAAGTAAAAGAAGGCAAAGGGGAGTAGCAGAAAAGATGGCAGAATAAACGAAGAATGGAAATACAGGGTAAAGATTCAAAGTAAAGAAGACAAAGAAATGGACAGGTACAATGTAGAGGACAATTTAATTGTTCTTTTGTGTGTAAAAGCACGAGGCAAAAGCATTTATTCATATTAAAAAGAGACATTTTTGACATTATATTTGAGACTGTTTTTAATGGAAAATGTTCTTGGAGAATATAAAAAATAAAGACTGTAATACATGGAATCTTTATGTGATAAAAACATTTAACAGAAACAAAAAGGAAGATTCATGTACAATTTCGAACAGAGGTAGAAAGTGAGACTTTGAAAGGACATTTGAAAGCTTTATGCAAAGAAGTACTGGACATTGCAAACATTTATGACAAAAGGGGTTTAAGGACTGGTGCCTGGGATTGTAATATTGTGTTACAAATTGAAAGGGAAAAAATTATACATATACCTAGCATGATAAATATGGAAGGGAACAGGGGGTGTTGTAAAATAATGGGGACAACCCATAACATGTTTTGTTCTGTGAAAAAGAAGGACATTTAATAAGTAACTGTGTCAAAATAAATTGTTATATTTGTGGGGGAATGGGACATGATACAAAACTGTGAAATGAAATGTTATAAATGGAACACAATTGGACATTTATGGATGGACTGCAAAAATTAAAATAACATTAAGGAAAGGGATAAAGAAAGAGAGAAGAAAATGAACAAAGAAAATAAAATTTAGAAATAGTAGAAATGGAAGCCAAATTAATTGAGAAAAAAAATAACAAAGAGGATATAGAAGAAGGTTTTGAAATAAGTAACAAAGAAGACATAATTTGGGGATAGCAAAAGGAAAAAAAGATGTATATTGGTAAAAGGGTAAAAGGCAGAAAAAGAAAATTTAAAGGGATAAGTTCAAAATAAAAAAAGTAAATGGATGAAAAAAAGATTGCTCACTCAGAGGTGATCTGTGTCTCACCTACAAGGCAATATCAGACCCTGCCCTACTAGCAGTGCTCCATATCTGTAAGTCTAACTCCTCACACATTATCTGCTCGAAAGGCTTAAATCTAATATGTGACATCAACAAAACCTGCTGGAGAGACAGGTTTGTCTCCCAGAGGCTGCCCTGTCTCTGGAATAGACTTCCCATACATGTCAAACAGAGTACCTCGCTGACCCTCTTCAAGTGCAACCTTGCTGACAGGATGGAAAGTCATGTGTCCCAGCAGTTCCACCCATGTCCCTAGGTGACAGGGGTGACAGATGCTGATTCAGCTTTCTTTTTTGGGGATAAACTCTTGGCTAGGCTTCTAAGGGCCTCAGGCCCATTAGCCTAGTAACCTCCTATGATCTAAAAGAAAAAGAGAAAGTTGTGAAAAAACATGGACAGTAAAAAAGTTAACAGAAAAAGAGAATGCACAATTGGAAAGAGAGATTTCTTTAAATGAGCTAGATAAAGTATTAGGATAAGTAAATATAGATTTGGCTGCAGGCCCAGATTGAATAGGGTATGAAATGTATAAACATTTAAGGGATTGGTAAAAAATATTTTTTTAAATATTTTGAACGAATGGTTAAATGAAGGTGTTGTGTATAAAGAATTATCTTGTAGAATACTTAAACTGATATGGAAGAAGGAAGATAGAGTTCTTCCCATCAGTAGAATACTTAAACTGATATGGAAGGAGGAAGACAGAGTTCTTCCCATCAGTAGAATACTTAAACTGATATGGAAGGAGGAAGACAGAGTTCTTCCCATCAGTAGAATACTTAAACTGATATGGAAGGAGGAAGACAGAGTTCTTCCCATCAGAAGAATACTTAAACTGATATGGAAGGAGGAAGACAGAGTTCTTCCCATCAGTAGAATACTTAAACTGATATGGAAGGAGGAAGACAGAGTTCTTCCCATCAGTAGAATACTTAAACTGATATGGAAGGAGGAAGACAGAGTTCTTCCCATCAGTAGAATACTTAAACTGATATGGAAGGAGGAAGACAGAGTTCTTCCCATCAGTAGAATACTTAAACTGATATGGAAGGAGGAAGACAGAGTTCTTCCCATCAGTAGAATACTTAAACTGATATGGAAGGAGGAAGACAGAGTTCTTCCCATCAGTAGAATACTTAAACTGATATGGACGGAGGAAGACAGAGTTCTTCCCATCAGTAGAATACTTAAACTGATATGGAAGAAGGAAGATAGAGTTCTTCCCATCAGTAGAATACTTAAATTGATATGGACGGAGGAAGATAGAGTTCTTCCCATCAGTAGAATACTTAAATTGATATGGACGGAGGAAGATAGAGTTCTTCCCATCAGTAGAATACTTAAATTGATATGGACGGAGGAAGACAGAGTTCTTCCCATCAGTAGAATACTTAAATTGATATGGAAGGAGGAAGACAGAGTTCTTCCCATCAGTAGAATACTTAAATTGATATGGAAGGAGGAAGACAGAGTTCTTCCCATTCTCACTGTTCTCTGCCCTGGTATTCCACTCAACCACACATTGAATAATATAAATACCTACAAACTGTACAATTGCATTACAAAGTAATGCATGACATTTCCTTTCTTTGACAGTTAAAACTTCTGGAATCCACTTTTATATGCTATTTTGCCTATACTTCTATAAATGACTTCTCATACAAGTTTCACCACACTTGGACAACAAGTATGAATACTTCACTGTGTGTTTTTTTTTTCTTTCCCCTTTAAAATAGCAATGCAACACATTCATCACAAATGAAGAAAGAAAAGGGAAGATGAGGAAAGGACAATGAAGAAGAGAAGTAAAAAATTAAAAATGACCATACGAAAATGTGTATACTATTACTCTCAAGTCTATCTATCCAAATAACTAGCATACCTAAGATATTCATCATGAACTGGCTAACACAACATTTTCTAATAATAATAATAATAATACCTTCCTCTTAATTGGCAGATGCATGTTGTTAAAAATAGATAATGGAAGTAGTTGTGATGTTGACTGCTTTATAAGTTTGATAAATGCTACAGTCTCCATAAGTAATATATATGTTCTGATTTGCTTACTGTTTTAGGACTAACCACCTCTTTGAGGAAAATTTTTTTCAGTGTGCTCTTATGTATACGACATTTTAACAACAGAATATTAATAATATAATATAATAATACCTATTCTGATATAAAACTAACAACCTATAAAATCTGTGGGTTTATCACCCTGAAGCTTCTTGACCAGAGATGAGAAATATACCTGGAAACACTAACATTCAACCTGACGCATTAAGATTACCAGTTATTTAAATTAATAGTATTATCTCTATAATTATTAACACAGATCAATGCCCCAACTAAGACCCACTAGTCAACATAATATCAGGGGTATACAAATTTTATACTACCTTAACCAATTCTAACAACCCTTACACCTTACACCCATTTTGGGGGATATTCTATTTTACTACACTACACTATACTGCCCCTCATTACTTTCCCCACTAATTAAAAAACTAGGGAGAGCTAGAAGTTATAATAGGAAGACATAATATTTGTTATCTGTACTATATATGTTTTTAATATGGGGCTGAAATCTATCAAAGCACTAGTAATAAGAAGATTTCATCCTAACCATTTCTGCTTTAACTCTTGTTATAACTCTTTATCATCCAATTACCCCTCTCTTCCAGGCATAGTAGTTTAGTGAACAGGCACAAGTTTGATGCAGGAAGAGCTATATACCAATGTCCTTCCTCTTACATCTACTGTACCAACTATACTGATCACACTTATCCTTTACTGACCCATAGATATAATAATAGGTGTGTGGTCATTTGATTCTTGGAATGTCAAAGGGATTCAACTTGAAAAAAAAAAAAAAAAAAACGATTTTTACATTTGATTTACAAATCCAAAGCTAATTTAATCCTCCTACAAGAAACCCACATGCAACTAGAGAAATGGAAATTGTCCCAGAAGAAAAAGTGGATTAGTAATATAATTGCTTCTGGCAAATCCCTAAATAGCTCAGGAGTAGCAATCATTATTAAAACTAACTTCCAGGGCGAAATCATAAAATACGATATGGACATGAATGGAAGATGGTGCTATATAACAACTAAACTAGGCTGTTTAGACAAACCTCTTCTGATAATAAACCTATACACACCTTGTGTAACTCAACACAAATTTATAATGTCTCTATACAAAATATTACTTGACTTTCCCAACCATTACTACATTCTAGAAAGGGACTTGAATTCAGTCCAAGACCTTGATATTGACAGATCCAATACTAATTCTAAATGCAATACCCATGCCATATCAGCACTTCAGGAACTTAAAAATAACTTCAACCTATTTGACCCCTATATACTGCGGTGGTGGTGCTGTGGTAGCATTGTCACCTCACAGTTAGACGTTGCCCGTTCGATTTTCAGTTAGAGCGTCTTCTGTGTGGCGAGATGCGTGAATGGGCGTTCCTTCATTGAAGGTTGTGCATTAGGCCCGGCAAGCCAGCATGTAAAACTCTACTGCCAATCATTAGCGGACCAGAGTTCTGCTGTGGCAACCCCTAGCCAGGAAAAGCCGAAAGACACAAACAAAATTTTCCAACCCAATAACTCTCTCAAAAATAAAAATACCTTCTACTCTAGGCATCACAAGTCTTGGTCCAGATTGGATTTCTTCCTAATTTCTAATGTATTTACCAAATACAAAAATTCTTTCCACAGAGAACGCCAATACCTATCAGATCATTCTAAGATTAACTTTACTATTGATTAGGATAATAATCAAACTAACAGGAATTGAGGGTATAACTGGAACATTAACTCTAACCTATTAAGGAAAAAAGAAAATCTACAAAAAATCGATGCCATCTTAGACCAAGCTTTAGAAAATTTAATGTACAATCACCTACCTTTGGACATTTATTGGGCCTCTATTAAATCCATAATTAGAGGTACCTTTATAAGTATAGCTTCATATTATAAAAAAAAAAAAAAAAAAAACTTCTCCAGTAGGAATTCAAATAACACAACTCCAGCAAAAACTATATGATCTCAATGCCGAAAACCTAACATACTAAGAAATTAAAACTCTAGCCAATTACTCTGAATGGGCTCACATGCCTTCTAAATTCCTAGTGAGGCTTGTTAACCAAAACAACCCCCCTATGAACATAACAGAACTTATTTATCGAGATAAACTCCATCACACTACTCAAGATATCATACGTATCTTCGAAAGTATATACACAAAATCCTATAGCCCATCAAACCTCTCACATAATAAACAGGACCTAGATAACTTCTTAAACCAATTAAATTTTCCCAAAATCAGTCCAGATCAACAAAAAATGTTATTCTCCCCAATCTCCCAGCAAGAAATTGATATGACAATTAACAAACTCAAACCCAACAAATCACCAGGTCCAGATGGTCTTATGACTGAATTCTATAAAGCCTTCCCACAAAAAGCATCTCTCTTTCTTTTTTATCTATTTAATCACATTACTACCAATAGTGTAAGTGATATATATCTAAACACATCTAAAATGACTCTCATACCCAAACCAAACTCTGACATCAAAACCCCCCTGAACTATAGACCTATAGCCCTAATAAATCTTGATATGAAAATATTTGCTTTAATACTAGCAAATAGAATTAAACCACTCATCCCAAACATTGTTTCACGTGAACAATCAGGTTTCATAGTACACAGACAAACCATTAATCATGCCCTCACCCTGGACACCATGATTGATCTATTTACCCATACACGTAATCCAACCTACACAGTAGCTATTGATACCGCAAAATCATTTGATAGACTCAATATAAACTTTTTGCTAAATATCTTACCTCTCTTTAATATACCCAATAACTATATACAAGCTATCAAAACACTATACTCCAAGGCTCATACATACCTACAAATCAACAAACACCCATCCTCTCAACATAAAGAATGGTGCCAGAGAAGGTTGTGCTATGCCCCCCTACTTTTTAATCTATACATTGAACTCCTTTTCCTTCTTATTTCTCAGAAAACTTTCCACCATATCCCCAATATCTTTAACACTAAAATTACCCTAGTGGCTTTAACTGATTATCTAAAGCTTTACTACTCTCTACCTAATTCAGACATCCAGAAACTACTATCCACTATAGACACCTTTTCAACTTTCTCAAATTACAAACAATCTAAAGAAAATAAATATTGTCCCTATTAACTCCCTCTGTCAGCTTCCCACATACTCTTTAGCAGCTGGTATTAAAACTAACCAATCAATAAAATATCTAGGAATATCCTTCCACCAAGATCCTAAACAATCATATATAAATAATATCATTAAACTCTGGTCAGACATACAACATGCTATTAGCAGATGGGCACAACTTCAACTTCCATTCCTTGCTAAAGTAGCCACAATCAAAATGAATCTTCTGTCTAGATTTCTATATATTTTAATGTCTCTAATACCATTATCAACCTAAAATTCTTCAAAACCATCCACTGCACAATTTCCAAATTTATCTGGGCTCCCAAATCAATCAGAGTCAGTTATAATAAAATGACCTACCATAAAGACTATAGAGGGTTAGCGAAAAATAGAAACACAACAAAAGACTAATAATAGAGTTTAAAGTCTGGCAGACCTAACACTCTATAGTAAAGAAATAAAAGTAATCCATAGACTGATATCACCGTTTAGCAAAATTTATTATAACACACTTAGCGCTTTCACCCAGCCAGTCCGTGGGTTTCATCAGAGTAAAAAACATTTAAAAAACATTTCATTTTTATGCAATTCGAATCTCTCTTCAACCAATCACTTGTCTAGTTCAATTAAATTGTGATTCGAAATCAATTGATACTTTTCCTGTTACTTTTGTTATGGCACATTATATAGATGTGACTTGTAAAGAAGTTGTAAAGAAACTACCTCATATTCTAAGGGACTCCTGGCATTGCTTGGAAGTCGTAAAGGAACATTTGTCATATATTAATAAGGACACCATTATGGTCACAATTGATATAGTCAATTTATTTTTAGTGATACCACATGATCTTGGCCTGAAAATGTTTGAGGCAAGTTTAGAGACCTATAGTGATTTACATATGGTCAAGTGAAGATTGTTAATAGAAATTATGGAAATGGTATTAACAAACAATTATTTCCAACTAGAAGGTGAATTCTTTAGGCAACATTCAGGTGTGGCCATGGGAGAAAAATGTGCACCTATTTACGCTAACTTAGTTTTAGCAAATTGGGAGAGACAAAAAATATTTACAAGCAGCTTCTGGTGTAAAATAACACTATACCTTAGGTTTCTAGATGACATAATAATTTTTTGGAAGGGAAAGGAAGAAGAGGTTTTGGAATTTGTGGCATTCTTGGAGAATACAACTTCTTTTTTAAGATTTACATTCAATATTCACAAAGACAGTTGTGAATATTTGTATATTCAGTTGCAGAGAAAAGAAGAAAATATAGAGTCAAATATATATAGGAAGAAAACCTACTCTAACTCGTTTTTGCATTTTAACAGTTGTCATCCGTACTTCCAAAAAAGGAACTTAGTGAAGGGACAAATGGTAAGACTGTCTAGGATCATAAGCAATGAGATGGTTTACAAAAATGAGATAGATAAACTCATTGATATGTTCTTAGACAGAGGCTACCCAAAATTGCTATTAACTGAAATAAAAAATGAAGTTGAGGTTAAAAGGAAAGACAATTTTAAACATATTTTGAGGTACGGAAGTTCAACAAACATAAGTGAAAAAACTAACAACACGAGTAGAACAGGAGCATTAACATTGCCATTTAACATTAACACAAGTATAATTATTAACACGGTTAAAGAAACATGAGGAAAGGTATTCAATAACAAATTGGACATTACGAACATCATAAGTAACAGTCCCAGTATTGTATTTAGTAGGGGGAAAAATTTAAAAGAATACTTTGAGAGTGACCGACAATATAAGAATTCAAAAATGAAAAAATTTGGTTTATGTAGAACCTGTAAATTTATTAATTATGGTCCCTATGTAATGGTGCAAAACTTTAACAGATCTATTAGATGTCCAGGTCATGCTAACTGTAATACTAAGATGGTAGTATATTTAGCAACATGCTTATCATGTCCTGCCTACTATGTAGGTAAAACAATAAGGAAATTAAAAGAGCGTATAATGGAACATAATAGAGATATTAAAAACAAGAAGGTAACAAGTTCCTTATACTTACACAGTACAAAATGCCTGGATTTCAAAAGGTTTATATTTTTTATAATTTATAGGATTCCGGAGAACATTAACAAGGAAGGAGACGTGAATAACCTATTGGAAACAAAGGAATGTTTATGGCAACTCAGGCTTAATGCCAGTAATATGCCCGGTATCAATGAACATATTTCCATTTCTAGTATTTTAAAGAACAAATCATATTGTATTTAATATATATATATATTTTTTTATAACAAATAAATAGAACAAAGAATACATGTATACTAATACTAATAATAATAATAGACGACACTATTATCAAATGTATACAAAACATTTTAATTTATTTAATATTTAATATTTTACATTTTATTTATACATATAAAGAACTGTACAAGTTAGAAATTTGATTAAATACATTAATTGTTATTATAAGATGTTTTTAGTATTATACATTTTAAATAGATACATTTTAAATAGACATATTTATGGAACATTATTTAATTTATTATTAATTATATACTAGGTTATATTTATGAATCAGGTTTGGTGTATATGAAGTTCATACATAGGAAGTTTTTAAACAGAATTATTATTATAAATACATGTTTATATGTACATTTTTTTCCTGAGAAATAATATTGGTTTGTATTTAATGTGAGGCGTTGTGTTGCTAATTTAATTCAATTTAATTAAATGGATTAAAGTAACAAAAGTAACAGGAAAAGTATCAATTGATTTCGAATCGCAATTTAATTGAACTAGACAAGTGATTGGTTGAAGAGAGATTCGAATTGCATAAAAATGAAATGTTTTTTAAATGTTTTTTACTCTGATGAAACCCATGGACTGGCTGGGTGAAAGTGCTAAGTGTGTTATAATAAATTTTGCTAAACGGTGATATCAGTCTACGGATTACTTTTATTTCTTTACTATAGAGTGTTAGGTCTGCCAGACTTTAAACTCTACTATGATATCATAAACTGTAATAGACTAATAATAATAATGGACCACACCATGTCATCACAACAATGGTCTCCAACCTGCATCAAAGTATTACACAACTATATCAAAACACTATGCATCAACCGCAGAACCCTCCCTTTCCTTTACAATGAAAATTTTAAAAAATTCTTAAACTACAGCAATCATTAAACATAAAATCACTATCATACAAAAGATTTTCAAGTCATTAAATCTAGATTTATGCATTCACTTCCCAACAACCAATCCACCTTAACCCCAATCTCATAATGAATAGCATTATGATTAACCTAAACAATTATCCCCTCCTCAAGAAACTAACCATCTCTGATATGTTTCCCTTCAAGAACAATGCTATCACTGAAATGAGAACACAATTAAAGCTCCCTAAAAGCTATATAATCATTTTAAGGCAAATTCTAGACCTTAGGCGATATATCATAGACAATCTTAATATCAACACAAATGACATCCAAACCTGCAAAACCATATGGAACCTCCTATCCTCAAACAAAAAAAAATGCTATCTAACTCCTTCAAATTTATTCTATCAAACAAAATGCAAAAAGAAGTTACTGGAAGGAAATAGATCATCAATCACAAACAAACAAGTGTCTCAAGCAATCCAGCTTACCTCCAAACTTATTCCCCTTAAAAAACTTAAATAGACACAGATCATGATACTCCATAACACCTATCTTACTCCAATCATTCTAAATAAAGCATACCCAACCCATACCCAACCCATGCCCCTACTGTGAAAATCACAAGGCTGATCTACTCCCCATCATCTGAAGCTGCAAGTGTACCTATAAGCTATGGTGCTGACTTAGAGTCCAACTAGAAAAATGGGTTATGAAGAAGCAACCTTATCTTGGAAACTACCTTTCCTACACATCACCCCCGCTGGCCTAACTACAAACAAATATATTAATAACACTAGTTTCATTACTTAAATACTATATTACATTACATTACATTGGAAGGATAGAGCATCACTCACCTGGGAGGGTTTCAAACAATTAGCTACTAAACACCTACTAGCTCACAAATATTTAACCTACACTCAGAAATCCCACACCCACTTTACAGAAATTTGGAAATCCCTTTTTGAATACATTCTAATTTGAAGTTGGCATATATAATTAAGGATGGACATTTGGCATATGTGTAAATAGTTTTCACTATTTTGCTTTTATGTTTGATTAATCAGCACTGTATTCACTGGTCATACTGCTACCTGTCAGTTATCATTGTTATGCTCACGGTTTATGTTTTCATAAAAAGAAATAAAAGATTTTGCACAAGGAGGAAGATAGAGTGAAATAAAAAGGGAAACCAATAGAACTGAATAATAAAGATTATAAGACCTTTATGAAAATAATACAAAAGAGATCTGAAATTTAAATGGAAAATATTGTGGAAGATGGCATATATAGTATAAAGGAGAAGGGTTGTCAAGAATTATTAATGACAGAGAAATTGTGGATGATATTATGAACAGAAAAGAAGAAGCAAAAATCAAGATAGGAGACCATACTAAGTAATTTGACACAACTGGACATGAAATCTTATGGATGGTAATGAAAGAATACGTGGGTGGGGGATCATAGGTTTGTCCCAGGGATTACTCCCGTGTCACTATTAGACAGAGGCACAGTAAACTAAACCTTAAAAAGGGCACAGTATACTCAAATCAAAGGGTGGCGTAAGCCATACAGAATCGGGCTAGGCTTATAATTGCCCCAGGGCAGATAGCCTAGTATGAACCTATGAACCTAAGAATATAAGTGAGAGACTGAAAATTATGCATGTCAGCATATAGAAATAATAAAGTAAAAAATAGGTTCATAGGTAGGTACTAAGCTATCTGCCCGAGGGCATTTATAAGCCTAGCCAGTTTGTCAGCTTTCACTGCCCCATTGATTAATTAACTGAGCCTCTGTCAAGAAGAGTCAATGAAGTGATCCCAGGGGTGTATTTTCTGTTACCCATCCACTCGTCAAGGTTTCTCTTGAAGAGTGTTAGTGAGGGGCTCTGCCTAATGTAGTTAGGAATTTTGTTCCAAAGCATGGGGAGTCTCTGTGACAGGAATCTATCCCTCCAGCATGTTCTATTTATTGTTGTGGTGAGGTTTAGCTCACTAGAGTGAGTGGCTCACAGTGACTTGGATTTCTTTAGGTGGAGGATGTCCATCAGTTCTGAGTTGGACATAGCTTTGTAAGTCAGGCAGAGATCACCTCTTAGTAAGCGATATGCCACTAGAGTTTTTCCAGTTGGGCTGCATAAGACATATGTTTGAGGCCAGTAATCCTCTTGGTGAGGTACGTTTGTGGTCTTTCCAGCTGCTGGAAGTGTCTTGTGAGGTACATCCCTAGTGGGGCATTGTACTCTATGATGGGTCTGATGAGTGATGAGTAGAGGGGCACTATAACCTCTTTATTTCTAGATGTGAACCCCTTAGTAATTAAATGGGCTACATAGAAGGAATTCCTAACTACTTTGGCAATATGATTGTCAAAGGAGAGATTACTATCTACCTGGGTCCCCAGATCTCCTATTACCTCTTCTGTATTAAGGGGGCTGCCACCTGTTTGGTAATTCATGGGTGTTTTGTTTTTCCCAAATGGGATGATTATGCATTTTTTGTCATTTAGCTTGAAACCATGACTTTGACACCAGGTGTCCGTCTCAGTAAGGCCCTTATGGAAAATGTCTGTGTCAGCTGGAGAGGCAATTATGGCTCCCAGTTTGCAGTCATTGGCAAACGTGATTAGCCATAGTCCACCTGTGTTTGCCTGTACTTCTGAGAAGTAAATGCCGAACAGTAGGGGTCCCAGGACCGAGACTTGTGGGGCACCTCTTGTGACTGGTTTAGTGTCGGACCTGGAGCCCACTATTCTTACCGTGTGAGTTCTGTCTGTAAGCCAGCTGGCAATCCATCTCGGAACGTAGGGGTTTATGTTCAGGCTGGTGAGTTTTTCTATAATTCCTGAGTGGGTAATGGTGTCAAAAGCCTTGGCGAGGTCAAGGTAGGCTGTGTGAACTACCTTCCCCTAATCTATGGCCTTGGTGACTGTCTTGAAGAAGTCATCCAGGTTTAGTAGGCATGATCTGCCCTTAACAAAGCATAACTGGGTCAGGTCAAGTGTTTGGAGGTTCCCAATGTCTTTGTTAATGAGTTCCATGATGATGCGCTCCATAGCCTTGCAGACCAGGCTAGTCAGGCTTATGGGGTGATAGTTACCAGGGTCAGTTGTGGCCCCTCATTTGTGGAGCGGAATAACCATTGCTGTGCACCATTCTATGGGCAGATAGTCTGTGGAGAGGCTGAGGTTGAACAGTGTGTTTAGGTGGGGGGTTAGTTCGTTCTGTAGTTCGTGCATGATGTAGCCTGTGACACCATCTGGCTCCATTGACGCTGTGCTTTTGGCTTTTGAAAGGGCTGTTTTCACCTGTGTGTCTGTGATTTCCAGGACACTACACTTTTCTGGTATTGTTGTGGGCCCTTTTGGGAGTGAGAGGGGGGTGAGGTTTGCACTGAATCTATCTGCCAGGATGTTGGCAATACCAGTGGGTTCAGTATATTTTGGGCTATTTTGCACTAGCTCAGAGCATATCTGTTCATTGCCACTTAGATTCTTGACATAGCTAAAGAAGGCTTTGTGGTTATCTTTCGAATCCTTGGCTATTTTTCTTTCAAAGTTAGCCTTGGAGGATTTTATGAGGGACCTTAGTTTCTTACTGATACTGATAAGGGATGTCTTTCCTTCTTGGGATTTGCTTTTTTTCTGAACTTGTTTCCTCCTTCTATTATATAGCCTGTTTATGGCAGGGGTCCACCAGACTGGTTTCCTTCTCTTAAGGGAATGAGTCTTGGTCTTGCTAGGGATGGCATGATCCATGCATTTTTGTAGGTGCTCATAGAGTGCATTTGTAAAGGCTCCTGCATCTTGCACACTGTTATCCTTTAGTGTGGGGGCTCTGAAACGTACCACCTCTGTCTTAAGTAAGGTGAAGTTTGCTATAGAAAAGTTTTTCACTGTGGTTTCCTTGGTTGGAGGTGGTGGTGTGGGGTGGACATCCAGAGTGATTAGTTTATGGTCTGATCTAACCAGTGACGGGTTGACCTCCAGTGTGGAACACCTGTCGCCCATGTTGGTGATGACCAGGTACAATATGTTTTCACCTCTGGTAGGGGAGTTTACTAACTGATCCAGGGCATTTGAGTTGATAAATTCCAGAAAGCGATGGACCTGGGAGTTTCTACTTGAGCAGTTTTTCCAGTTAATGGTAAGGTATTTGAAATCGCCCAATATCAGGGTGTTTGGTAGGACCTTTATGTTTTCCAGTGTGTCCAGAAAGGCAGAGTGTTGGTCCTGGGTCATGAAGGGTGATCTGTAGCAGGCCACAATTTGCATTGCAGATTTGCTTGATGTTAATTGCACATGGATGATCTCAGAGGTATCATGCTGCACCACTAACCTGGAGGTGTAGGTATCCTTGATGAATATGGATACACCCCCTCCTTTTGTGTTTCGGTCCATGTTCTGTGGCCAAAATGTGTGGTATGAGTTGTAGCCCAGTAGTGCTGGGGTGCTCTGTGGAGCCTTGAACCAGGTTTCAGTTACTGCACAGATGTTGACGTTCTCCATACTAAGGTATGCTTCCAGCACGTGCATTTTGAGATTTAAACTCCTGGCGTTGAGTAGCATAACTCTCATTGTTTTATTTGTGCTATTTACGGAGGTGGGTTTGACTTTTGAGCCTTGCCTAAAAAAGGCACTATGGGGGCAGCAAGAGTCTACAAGAAACCCACATGCAACTAGAGCAATGGAAACCTAGGGGTGACAGGTGCAAATACTTGTAAATGTCTGGTTAAGCCAAGAGGCACATATGAAGAGTGGTGGAAGATAAGGATATTGAATGGTCTGTATACTCTTTGCATTAGTTATGAATGTGATCATGTGAAATAAATTACAAAATGAAGGATGCGGGGTATGTAACACCTCAAGGCTTAAAAATTCCATTTTTGTTAACATATGTAGATGACATTATAATAATTGCAAATAATTTAGAGAAATGAGTGTCTAGACATGATAAGGATGGCACTATGTAAAACAATGGGAAAATGTAACAGATGAAAAAAATAAAGCTATAAGAATAAGAAGCAAATGGTGTAATCAGTAAGTAGAATGCCATTTTATTTGTGGTGACCGATAATAGATCAATTACCAGTTAAAGGAAATATGCCATATAAAAAGAAAAGTGATAGAATATGTTTACATAGTCAAGGAAAAGAAACTACAGAACATGTGTTTTTCAAATGAAAGAGTAAAAAAGTTATGGGAAAAACAACATGAAGATTTTCTGAAAATATAAAAAGTGGATAAAATAAACATGCATATGATTAAATACAGATATTGTAAGAATAGAAGTAAAGAATATTTTAAAAGCTTAGATAAAAAAAAAATAATGTTATATGGGTTTTATGGAATGAAAGAATAAATGACATTTTGTTTAATGGTAAATATATTTTGGCAACAATATTAAGTAAAATCAGATGGTTGTTAAGGAAATAGGAGTGGAGGTCTAATAGGGATGAAAAGTTAACATGATTGTTAAGGAAATTATGAATATGTATAAACAGATTTGTATATTTAAATATGTGTACATATGCAAATATTTTATAAATTAGTTATTTTTGTATAGCAATAAAGTACCCTTACTCTTTTCAGTAGGTGTCATGAGATCTTCTGCATCCACATGAGTTACCACCAACTGAAGCAGATGGGGCCTTGGTTTAATATCCCATTTAAAGGATGACACACTAAGGAATACAGCACCACCCCAAGCTCCACTGTAGCATAAATAATCATTTTACTAGGTGTGGGAATAGAACCCACAGCCATTTGTACCAAAGGCAAGTAGGTTACTTGTTGCACCACTGACACTGAATATTGCTGCATGTTTACCCATCTGTACTACTGCTCAGTGTAGGATTGATAATCTGTCCTGTTTCTGCAGGTCAGAATTAGGTCCTTATCCCTCTACACTATGGTCCCAGCATAAATGACTTCAACATTATGGCAGGCAGGCAGTAACGATATGCAGATGTCTATATTATGCAGAAATAAAGGAATAAGGCAGGTAAATGGGCCTCCATTTTTGAATAGCATACCAAGATATGGGATAACAGATAACAGACTGTGAAACAGAGTAATGTTACCAGGCATGATGATCTCTTCACAAAACACTTCCAAAGTTTCAATATATATATATATCTATACAGAGAGAGATATAGATATACATGAAGATCGACAGACCATTTGATCGACATTCATTTGGTCGCAAGTCATTTTGTCGACATCCAGTATTCAAGACACTTAACAGGGATTTGCCCCCCTTCTCCAATGTTGTGTGACCCTGAAGTTGATATATATAGTTGGGGAGGGGGTGTGGGGGGCACATTTTTGCTTAAAATGTGTAGTATTTCTTGTATTTTCATGCTTTTAAATGAAAATTGGGGGGGCTTTGCCCCCCACCCCCCATTGTATATGTGTATATATATATATATATATATATAGATTTATATATATATATATATAGATTTATATATTTATATATATATATATAGATATATTTATATATATAGATTTATATATTTATATAGATATATATATATATATATATATGTTTAGGTATATATATCTATATTTATATATATGTATATATATATATATATATATATATATATATATATATATATAGATATATATATATACACACATATTATCAAAGAAGACACAGCACATATACTAACATCCTAACATCCTTATGTGAGCAACATGTAGCTGCTATTATCTGAGGCAGGCATTGCTGGCCGTCATGAAATATATATGTGTATTTTTGGCTGACTCTAGACTATAGAGATAGTATCTTGCGGTGGTGGTCTGACTGTTAACATAACAATCACAGTGTGAGACATTATGGTTAACATGTGGTATGCCTAGCTGCATGTGTTGCTGTTGTTATCCAGGGCAGTGTGTATCATGTGGGAGAACAGTAGTATGGTCAGCAGGAGCAGCATAGGATGCCCACATAGCCAAATACATCTAAGCAACACTGAAGGATGTTTAACACTAGTGTGGATATTCCACTCTGTAAGGGGGATCTCCACTGTTGGTCTAAACCTTCACACTTGCTACAGACAGTGGCGGCATGATTTGAGGCCCACCAATTCATGTGCTGGAGGATGAATAACAATTACAAGGTAATTATGCTGATGTTGTTTACTCTGTACTGCTAATAAGTTTACAGTATATGCAGTCATGTAGACATTGACAGCTGCTGTGGAAGAAAGGGTGCTGCTGCATTGTTACACTACCTATGCAGATAAATGGAGGTGGTAGTGCTTTGGCAGTCCCTGCACTGCACTTCTGTATATCATACTGAGCCATGCAGTCGGTAGAATGAGATTCTGCTCAAATATGATATAAGATATTCTGCACACCATAAGAGCCCCAGCTGGATTCATATTTGCTCCTCTGCTGGTCTTGCAGAAACCCACTTACGAAACCATACAGTGGCTTAAATTTACACATTTGAAGGCAATTTGGCATTTTCAAAACCAATTATAGCCCTTCCCAAGAGTTGTAGGAAGCAAACAATTATTTTAGTATGGAAAGCTGCTATGACCTTCCCAACTTCACAATTATTAAATCCATCTGATCCTTCAGATTATAGATCCATGCATAAGTTACCACAGACATATAAATATGGTCTGCAGTATACCCTGGACTGTATTAACAATCTTCACTTCTCAGCCCTTCCCAGCAAGGCTTAACAAAGGGCTATAGCATGAGGAGCAAATTACATTCTGCTCCTGATATTCTTTCTAAAGACAGTTCCCCAGTGCTTATGACTGGAGCAGAGTTTGTATTTCTAAAAACAGCCTTCATTTTGTCAGACCATTCCCCGCTTAGACAACAACAAAAAAAAATGGCACTTGGAGAGAGGAAGCTACTTTCTCTGGGAATTCCTAAGTTTTCATCTTAGTCCCTTTCTCTTCTCCTTATTTATGAATGCCCTAGCCACTTGACTGCAGCAAACTTACTGTAACACTCCATGCTGCTAACTTAGTAATACCAAAGTCAGGCATTTTTTCCCAAACCCATATAAAGCATACTACAAGTATTCATCAGCAAATATTCCCTACCCTAACAATTAATGCAGGAAAAAAGAAATACATAGGGATTAGATCTGTCCAGATACTAGCCATAGTCTCCATCCTCCAAGCTATTACCAACCTTTTGGAAAAAAATTATTACACGGTCTGTAGTTTCAAACATCTTTGTGTTTGGCTAAAACCTGTTTTAAGATTTACACTGTATATGTAGAAAAATATCTGCAAAAGTAGAACTCATATTAAAATAATTTATAAAACTAACAGTATAGCCACTAGGAAAACATACTCCTCAGCTGGCAAAAAAGTCTCCGAATTTACAAGCTGGAATATGTCTATCTATTCATTGCACTCTCAATGCCAGGCTCATGCAAAAACCAGGTCCATCTTTTTAACATACTGTAGGTAACGTTGTTACTTTACCGTATTGAATGCCAACTTGGATGTCCATGTTTGGCATATCTGCACCATTTTTTACCAGTTTAAATGGACTGTGCCCATCTGGCGCAAATACTTAAAATGCTTTCATTATTCCCTTTGAAGAAAATCTCAAGTTCATAAAGATAAGCCAGCTAATCATTTTCCATGCCTACTACTGTGCTTACAGTGTATGAGACTGCATGTACACTTAGAGCTCATACTCTGCTGAAAGTTAAAACATTTCTGACACCTCACATTTATAGGACAGCTAAATAAACACCTGATGACTCTTTTTTGTAAATGCACCGACCGTGGTTAAACTCATCATGTGTTGAAGAATTGCTTTAATTCTATCCTTTTCCATTGTAGTCAGCTGATCAGGATCATATTTTAGCTGGTTAATAAAAAAATAATAGTGTTATATAACCACGCATACTTATTCATCAACGTTTTAATTATTTTATTTCATTTTATTTATTTATTTCAGTTTGATGACTGGGGGGTCCACTGGGCTGAGGAGTCCATTTTCAGTGGTGGCCCGGGGAGAAAAGCTACAACTTTACATAGTAAACATTAACTTTTCTGATTAAAGTTACAATTCAAGATGCAGATGCATAAGATAAGCAAATTACAGTTAATATTGAGGGTGCAGATACATTATAAAATCAGAGACATGAACTGGTGCATTGGTGAAGCTCCACATTACATAGTAAACATTACATTTTCAGATTAAAGTTACAATTCAAGATGCAGATACTTAAGATAAACAAATTAAAGTTAATATTGAGGGTGCAGATACATTAAAAAATCAGAGACATGAATTGGTACATTGGTAGCTTCACATATGAGTCATATGTTGATAGGAAAACTTTCAATGCTTGTATAGAAAATGTGTCATGTTTGGGCAGTTTTCAAATGGTAAACTGGATATAATACACAATGTGCAGCTTTAGTGTAAATATATCGAACCTCTGCTTAGATGTTTAAATCTTCAAAAACAAAATAGATACACATGTTCATGAATACTCAATAATACAGATTCACTTTCCTCAATTACTTCTCTTTAAATGACAATGATTACAAATACCGTATGAATTGAATATACACTTAACAAAATGCCTGATCTTCCTTTGAGAAATATCTGTATAGTGTACCTTACTGTAACTATTTGGCTACTCATTATGCATATATCTATCTATCTATCTATCTATCTATCTAGCTATCTATCTATCTATCTATCTATCTATCTATCCATACATAAAACATACTTTGAACAAGTGCCATTACTATCGTAATTTAAGTAAATATGACACTTAACTCTCTATACTAAGATATGAAGCCATATAAGTTGTTTATGAATGCATTTGTATTCATTTTAGCGCACTCAAGTGAAACCTTTCTTATTTTTCTACTTGTTTTCTGTGTCTGTCATACTATATTTGCTTGATTTCTCTGTCCCTAGCAATTGCTGAAAATGGTTCATAAAGACTAACTATCCAGTCAAAAAATAAATGAATAAAAGAATTTATAATCAAACGTTTAAATTAGGAGATAGTTGTTGTTGTGTCTTTCAGCTTTTCCTGGTTAGGGGTCGCCACAGCAGAACTCTGGTCCGCTAATGATTGGCAGTAGATTTTTACAAGCCGAGTTGCCAGCCCTGATGCACAACCTTCAACGAAGGTACGCCCATTCATGCATGTCTCCACACAGAAAACGCTCTAGCTGAGAATCGAACAGGACAATGTCTTACTGTGAGGCGACAACGCTACCACAGCACCACCACCGCAGTCTCTGACTTAAATTAGGAGATAGTATGATGCTTAAATATATGCCTCTGTGTTTCCTCTCTTTTTCCTAAGGCAACAGCATCAAGTATTTCACTTACAGATACTCCTGCATTGCTTTTCAAGTATTTCAACTCCATCCAGAGCCATCCAAGCTAAGTTAAGAATATTTTGTTAACTGCATGTATACTTGCTTTACATGGTGATCACTAATGTTTTTGAGCATTGTGTTAAAGTATTTATTTAATTTTTTGGCAAATATAGTCATTCCTCTGTTTGTTGGCTTTTCCATCTGTGTGCCTCCAAATTGCTTTGCAGAAGGATGTATTAGCCTGGGACTTAGATGTTGGCTAGTTGTTTTGTTGTTTAATCTGCAATTGAGAGCTGCTTTTGCTGTGCTTTTACATTAACAGATGCCAGGCTCAGACATCTTGTGGCAAAAGGTGTTTACCTGGTCTCTCTGAGTTGGACAACACTGGAGGAAGCTCAAAATGTGGCTGTTTACTAATTAGAGGCAAAGGAGTGTTTAAAGCTTTTGTCTACTATAAATAAGACAAGTTGCAAGGCACTTTTCTCACTTAACAGAAAATTATAGCGTTTCAACCGCATTCAGAGCCATCCAGAATATTTTTTTGATTACTGTACTTCTACTTTTATACAGTGATTACTGTTATTACAGAGCATTTTAAAGCATTTATTTAATTTTGTGACAAAAATAGCCCTTTCTCTGTTTGTTGACTTTTCTGTGTACCTCCAAATCTCTTTGCAGAAGGGTGACTTACCCAGGGACTTAATTGTTTTGTAGATGTTTGTTGTTTAATCCTGAGCTACTTGCCTTCTAACATGTCCCCAGTATGATACTTGGGAACCAAATGGTTTGGGTGTGCGGCTAGGCTTGTAAGGGTACTACTGTTTTTTAGCCTAGTAACAGTCAATGAACCTATAAATCAAATGCGTCATACAATATTTGGATTATAATGTGCTGGACATGAATATATAGATTTACACTGCCTTCCATTATAGTTAAAGTCCAAAATTTTATTACTTATAAAAAGTCTGTAAGTATATTATAAGAATATCAGTATCACTGTTCCTATGGATCACACATGGAAAGAGCAAGAAATTATTTTTTTAATTGTGTTTAGCAATTTTTTTTTTAATTCTGTTTAGTAATTTCTAAGCAGCAGTGCAGGAGTACATTACATCACACACACACACACAAACACACACACACACACACACACACACACACACACACACACACACACACACGCACACCTCCTACAGCTGAATATACAACAAGAGACAATTTAGAAGATCCATCAGTTCACCTGTCAGTATGTCTTTGGGATGGAAGAGAAATCAAGTGCCACCAAAGAAAACCAACACAGATGCAAGGAGGACCTGCACAGAAAGCACCATAGCTGGGAAGTAAACCAGAAAACGAAACATCGTGATGCAGCAGTGCTAAGGTCTGTACCATGGTACTTAGTATGTAGTGTATGGTTTAAGTTATCTCATAGAAGTTTTGACTTACAGGATTATGACCAGAGCTATGATCATAACCTGCTTATTATGTGTTTGTGACGGCTACCAAGAGGTGAATCTTGGCATCATTGTTGCGAACACATAATTTGGGGTTATGATTGGAACCTGATCATAATTCTTTGTAGTGTATGGAGCTTTATCTGTTCCACATACTACTCATTACAGAAAAAACTCTGAAGTGCTTTATTGGTTTTCAAAACCATAAAGCACTTAGTGAGCACTGTCAGAAAGACAGTGTAACACAAACTGTTATGTTTCCACTCACCTTCCATGCCTGTTAACTGTCAAGATTTTTTTGCCTCATATGCTTGGTCTGTTCCTCATAAAAATGTGTGTTTTTTGGTCAAATCACTGAAGATTGAAGTCACTGAATAATGGCATGCATTTGAGTTTCAGATGTTGTATGCTTCTGAAAATGCAGATGAATACAAATCCTGTTATAGTAGCAACTTTTTAAGTTTGTCAGAGGAAGTCAGGGACCCATTACTGGCACTGACAGTAGGCAGAAACAAATCATTTCTATCGTTTGTTGAGCGGTGATGGCAGATTCGATTGCCTAGTATGAGACGCAACCTTAATAAGTGAAGCAGGTTGTGTTTAACATTTGTTAAGACATGTCTCATGCTATGGTAGCACTTAACTGATTTGTCTTTTTCTGGATGTCAACATACCATGCACTACAAGACAATTGTGCATATCCTGAACAAATCCAAATGTGTCTTTGGAGTATGAGAGGAAATGTTATATTTGCTGACACGTCACACTAATTAATGAAAGTAAAAATATTATTTGATAAATACCTAATATACTAGCGACATTATTCATTGCTAACTGTAATCCTTTCTATAACTTGTTGAAAAATATTTAGCCTTCTAATAGATGTGGCTGGTTCAGTCAATAATCCCTGCATGGACACTGACCCATCCAAGATCAATTGATTAGATGGAATGCTGAATGTTCCATACATGGATATCAACACTGCAGTAGCCTAAGCTACATGGGTCCTACCCCTTTGCCTCCACCAGCTTCACAGAGATTTGGAAACCATCCAGGCACTCCAACTGCCAGGACCATGTGGAACATACTGTACAAAATGCAGTTGGAGTATCAATTTCTTCTAAGCTTTTTTACCTCTGAAGTGGGAGCTTCATTTGGTGGTCCTCATATTCTATCTGTCTACAAGAGTTGGGCTGGGGAACCATTCCTATTTAAAAGTAAATGCATGAATAAAGCGTGTGCTTTTCTGTCATTTTGCTGTGCCTTTGCTAAGAAACAAAGTGTGGCCTGCTACAGAGAATGTTTTTATTAGTGTATCAAGCCTTCCCGATGGTCAAACTTCTATTAAGAAGTCTGACAGGTTATATAAGGTGCACTAAACAAACAATTACCTGTGTTCTAATTCAGAATTTGCTGCTGTCTAAGAGGTTATTGCTACTAATTCCATTCCTTCTGACAAAGATGGGAATGCAATGTGTAAGTTGGGAAAGAAAATATATTGCTCTGGTACTTTAACTTTCAGGATTTTGAACTGCCAAGTACATATTTTAAAGTTTTTGCTTGCATCTTCTGAGAATATGCAGAAGTTAATCGCCAACCTTTCTTCTTCTGAGGGAAAGAATTTGTTAAATGGTTCGGTGACATCAATGTTTCAAGTGACTCAACATACTTCAAAATGTGCTGCTGACACTTCTTCCAAAACTGTGGCATCTGGTCAGTTTAGAGAAGACTGGCTTCGCACTGCTTTCAAAATCTTCCTGAGGGGTTAAATCTGACATTTTAAATTGTTATTCAGATAAAGAACTTCTTTTTGGCTATTCCACAGAGATGGGGAAAAATTGGTTAACAAATCACTGAATTTTTTTGTCCCTCCTTTAACATATCAAATAATAGCTTTCCCTCCTCTTCTGCACTCTCTACCAATAAACAGTTTAAGGGTTTCAAAAAAAGAGGAAAGGAAAATCCCATATAAATCAGGTAGAGTTCTCTCACTCAGCATGACTATCTGCCCAGGTCCTCCCTCGCACCCAGGCAACATTTCCATATCCTTAAGACTTAACCTTCCCTTTTTGTACCTGACAGTCTCAAACAAATGAATACAATCCAGTGAGGTGTCATTCTTGACAATAGGTGTCCCTGCTTCTTTTTAGAGAATTCCCTTATTCACAAGAAATCCGATTACTTTTTTGCCTCCCAATCTTCATGACATGTTGTCTCAGGGAGTTGGAGACCCCTTGCCTGTTTTTATTCAAAGACTTTCCTAATTCCCAAACCAGAAGAATCCTGGAGGTCACTACTAGATCTTTTTATTCTAAAGACTTTTGTCAAGATTCAGACGTTCAAGATGTTATCACTTTAAAGTATTGTACCTCTGATTCCACATCTTGGTTTTATGGTAAAGTTGGATCTAAAGAAAGTCTACCATCACATTCCTATTACCAAACATTTTGGGTGTTTCTTAAGCTTTACCATGTCTGGCTTACATCTGTTTTATACTTTTGATTCTCTGCTGCACCAAGGATATTCACAGACTGCCTAGCTCTATGCATTGTGTATTGTAGGCTTCAGGGCATTCATGTTTTTCCATTTTGGAGGGTTGTCTTATCTTTCCAGACTTTTTTCTAGCAGCTAAGAACCTATATGAAGTCTACTGGAAGTTTCACTCAGTCTGTGATTTCAAATTAAATTACTGAATTCCTGTCTTATCCTGTCTGATCGAATGATTTTCCTGGGATGTTTGCAGGGCTCAGTCTTAGGAAGAGCTTTTCTTCCTTAAGATAAAGTAAAGATTTTTAACATGTCTTTGTGAGTTAATCCAGCCTAACCTGATATGTGCAAGGCAGTTTCTCAGTCTTGTAGGGTATGTATCATCAATGATTATCATGCTGCCCTTTGCCAAATAACCCATGGGGAGAATGCAATGCCACCTCAGAGCAGTCTGTTTTAAGCATCTGCACTCTTGACTTTTCAAATTGAAGTTCTGTGGTTTGTTAAGAGGAAGACTGGATGATGGGAAGACAAGATAGTTTACAATCCAGGTCTTCCATTCTCCCTTCCACCCCCCCCCTACAGTCAGTGACTATGGATGCCTCAGATCTGGGTAAAAGTGCAAGCTGTGTGGGATTCTGTAGACAGACAGGCACATAAATGTCATGGAGATGTTAGCTGTTATCATTGCTTTGAAGGCCTTGAAGCATCTCTAGTTTCCAGGACCCCTGCAAATGTACACAGACACCATGGTAATGTGGTACACAAACAAAGAGGGGGCACCATATCATATCCTGTTTACAAACTGGCTGTGGTAACCTAAGACATAGCTATTCAGCTTAATCTGACTCAAAACTTCACACATTCTGTCAGAGCAAAACCGTATTGCAGATAAGTGTAGTAAGGCTAGGATAGACCCCCATACATGGAAACTTCATCCTTGGATATTCTAGGAATTGATCCAACTGTGTTGGGAATGCCTCCTTTCAGAACAGTAAACTCAAAGAACTCTGCTTGAGGATTCCTTGCATTCAGGTCTGGAAGACAGATGCTTTATTATTTCCATGAATGAGAATGTAATTTTATGTCTGTCCATCCTTTCCAGTTATCACCAGGTTCTTCTAAAGATCCAGACATACTCTCAAAAAATTGTGGTGGTGACTCCCTTCTGTCCAAAGCAACAGTGGTTCTCCCTTCATTTTAGTCTGGCCAAGGGCTATTACTACAAGTTTCCCCACAGATCAGCTTTACTCAGACAAGACAGGCAAATTTTATATATCACAGTCTGGAAAGTCTTCAACTAACTGCCTGAAGGATAGAATTTTGACATCATTTAGACACTTTTTTTCTGAGGACATGCAGCAGGTTCTAAAGGAGGTGAGAAAATGGCCTGCTAAAAAAATCATATACTGTATGTGTCAGTGGAAAAGATTTCTGGTTGGTGCCACTCACAGATCCAGGATTCTTTTCAGGCCTAATTGCCTCTGTTTCAAAATTATTTGTGTATGTTACTGTCCAATGGCTTATTGTACCCTTTGACCAAGGTACATTTGTTAGCCATCTCATCTTGCCTGCTCATAAATCCCCCCTCTTTCTAACAATGCTCAAGTTGAACAGTTTTTAAAAGGGGTCTTACATACTTGCCAAGGTGTTTCCTCCTTGGGTTCTTAATTTTCTGTTCAAGAACCTTCCCTTGTCTCCATTTGAACAAGCTCATCAGGCTGATTCCAGGTTCTTAACATAGAAGACTGTTTTAGCCATTGCTCTGACATCTGCTGGACAACTGAGTACAACCATTTATGGTGAGTCAACCCTACCTCATTTTTCATAAGGACTGGGTTTCTTTAAAAATAACTTTTACCTTTATACCAAACGTCATCTCACAGTTTACTTTATTCATCTCCCATTCTTCTTTCCTTAACCAAAGAACAAGAGAGAAATGATTTTCACTCTCTGGATGTACACAGGCAGCTCAGATACTACCTAGACAAAACGTAATCTTTCAGGAAGGCTGGCCAACTGTTTGCCTCCTATAAAAGTAAGAGAAAAAGACAACCTGTGACAAACTTGACTAAAACTAGATATTATTTTTTGTTATGCTCACCATTATAAGCCATTTCCTGGTAGGGTTGCAGCTTTCAACAAGGGCATTGGCTTCTTCAGTTTTTTTTATGGAAAGGGGTGGACTGTAGAAGTGTTCTGAAGACAACAACTTAGTCCTCTGTACATATTTTTGCAAAACAGCTTCCCTTTCCAGGTCCGAAACAAGCTTTTGAAGGATCATACTCCATGGGCTCCTGGAGTATTAGTTACTGGCTTCCTCCTTCATCTCTATTTCTGCCTAAATTATGGTAATCTACCCATATAGTTTAGGATACTGCATTGGTGATCCATGTGATCCATGTACTGAAAATAGTTCAGTTGTGTAAGTAAACTTACCATAACAGTAGATATTTTAATGGTTGGGTTGCAATTGCTGGCTGTCCATTCAGTCCCATTTTTTCTGGCTATCTGTGTTGTGTAGCTAGGCTTGTTGTTACCCTTTTGTATATAGTTTACTTTGGTTCCCAGCATATGGCTCATTCCTAGATAAAAAAATGCTTGGATGAAATCGGCATTCTAACTATCTTTTACATGGAACACTCTGTCCGGTTCTGGCAGTTGGAGCACCTGGAGGGCTCCCAAAGCTTTGTGAAGGTGGCTGGCGCAGAAGAGGTTGGACCCATATAGATTCATGAGTTTCATAGGTTTTTACTAGGCTAATGACCACAAGGGACTTTTTAAGCCTAGCCATGCATCCCAAATCTCTGACAAGTTCTGATACGCTTGAGAAGTATAAGCAGGTGGTTGGGAGCTGAACCATTTACACGTTACCTGTGTCCATTAGAGACATAAGTGCCAAACAAGAGATCAATTTCTAGTTTCCCACCCAATTGTCCAAGCTGCACTTGAAACGGGTTAGGAAGGAACTCTGCTTCACATGAATGGGGAGCCTGTTACATAGACACAGTAATCTCTGGAATACATGCATATCTCTGTAGCAGGACCTATTTATATCACAGGCAAGGTTTAAGTTTTTAGAATGGGTAACTCTGGTGCTGTTTGTTTTATGAATATGCAGGAGGTCCATCAGAGTGGGGTCAGAAAATGTCCTATATGCCAGGCATAGAGCTCCACTCAAAAGTCCGTAGGAGACAGAATACAGGGATAGGGTCATGAGGCGGTCTGCATAGGACATTCTACTTATGCCCTGTTTTCTTTTAGTGAGGAACCTTTGGGAATGTTTCACATGTTGGATATGCCTGGTTAGGTACATACCAAAGGGGGCATTGTACTCAATGATAGGTCAGATGAATGCCAAATACAGTGGAACAATGACGTCCTTGGACTTAGATGCCATACCTTTGTTTATAAGTTGTGCAATATAGAATGATTTCCCCATCACTGTAGACACATGATGCCCAAAGGCTAGATTACTATCTATGTGTGTAACTAAGTCCCTAACTACTGGGTCAGCTGTAAGGGGTGTGTTGTCAATATGATAGTTACCAGGGATGGATGACTTCCCAAAGGATATTATTATGCATTTCTTGGCATTTCGTTTTAGTCCATGGCTCTGAAACCAGTTGTTTGTCTGTGTCAGCCCCTCCTGGAGAACAGTTGTGTCAGTGTGAGATTCAATGACAGCTTCTAATTTGCAATCATCTGAAAATTTAGTCAGCCAAATACCACTGACATTAGCCTTAACTTCTGAAAAGTAAATGCCAAAAAGGAGTGGTCCAAGTACACATCCCTGAAGGACTCCGCTTGTGACTGGCCTCATTGTAGAGGTGGACTCCACTATTCCAACTTCCTGATTCCTGTCTCTGAGCCAGTTGGCTATCCACTGGGTGACATACAGGTTTGTACTTAACGTCTTGAGTTTGTCAACAATGCCTGAGTGGGGCATTGTGTCAAATACCTTGACCAGGTCAAGGCAGGCAGTTAGAACAATTTTACCCTCATCCATTCCTTTCATAACCTTCTCAAATAAGTACACCAGGTAGAATAATCATGATCTCCCCTTGATGAAACCAAACTGGGTTGGGTCCAGTGTCTGGAGGTTTACTATATCTTTCTTGATCATCTCCACGATAATTCTTTGCATGACTTTACAAATAAGACTAGTGAGACTTATGGTTCTGTTGTTTCCAGGATCTGTAGATGGCCCACCTTTGTGCAGAGGGATGACTGTTGACTTTCTTCATTCATGAGGCACGAAACCTGCTTGGAGGCTACAGTTAAATAGTAATTCCAGAAGCCCTGATAGGTCAGGTTTCATGCTATTTAGAAGGCATCCTGGGATATTGTCTGGGCCCATTGATGCACTGTTCTTAGTCTTAGAGAGAGCATTAAGGACCTGTTCCCTAGTGATACTAGGGTGAGTTATATTTGATGATATTTCCAGAGGGAAGGTTGAGGGGGAGAGAGGGGTAACGTTGGAGGTGAATTTATCAGCTAGGATGTTTGCTATGTCGTCTGGCTCAGTATAGGTGGCTCCATTTACAATCATCTCTGCAGACAATTGTGTATTGCCTTTGAGGTTGTGGACATAGCTACAAAATGCTTTAGGATTGTCCTTGGCCTGGGAGGCCAAACGTACCTTAAATTTGGCTTTGGTATACTTTATTTGTCTTCTGAGTTGTTTGTTTAGTTTAATGAGGTGCTTTTATCTTATTGAGTGCTGCATGTCCTAATGTTTGCCATGGTTTTCTTCCACCTGTTATATATCTGACTGATTTTGTGATTCCACCTGGGTGGCTTGTTTTTTGAGTTGGTTCTGTACTTCTTCCTGATGTGTACAGCTGCCTCTATGCAGCGAATAACATGCTTGTATATGTTTTCTATGAACAGTTCTGCATAGGCAGCAGTATTCTCAGGGATTATGGGGGCTTGAAATTTTGCCATTTTTTTTTTACTTAATAGCAGGAAGTTAGCCTTAGAATAGTTCCTGAATATTCAAGGTTTAGCTGGGGGCCAGGTTTTATTTTTACTTCACTATATATCAAATATTTCAAAATATATCTTAGGCTATTGCAGTGGTGATCTATTAGATAATCTGCTGTTATGTTAAGTATACTTACACAAGTGTACTTTATTTTTACTGGGTTGGGCTTCACTTTTTATATCCCCAGATGAATAGGAGATTCCCTCCAATCTCTAGTACAACATGCTCTGAGGACAACAAAAGTTCTTCAATCCCAGCCAATCAGGCTTCACCTTAGCATTTACTGGCCAAAATGATTGCATACCAGATTAATGCACTCTTACATTCTTTGCATTCAATACTAATTTTACCTCTCAGGCTGTGCAAACACATTTGTATGCAGAAACTGATGCTATGACACTAAGACTTGTGATGAAACTGAGAAATTAAGCATTTTTGTCTTGTCTATATACTACTCTGTTTATGTTTAATGCCTTATCTGCTTGCACATGTAACTGCAGTTTCTTGCTTCACCAAATGTTTTAGAATTAAAATATATGTTCTGTAAATGATACTTGTGTCGATGCTATTGTACAATCTATGTTCTGGGTTCTTCATTGCATTGTAGTAGTTTGTTTTCAATTTTTGCTCTGACCTCAATCAAATACACATCAGTTTATTGTAATGTTTTATATTGCATATTATGTATACAGTGATCGGAATATAAATTTATGTTTATTGTATCATCTTATGTATTTATTCAACTCTTTTCTCCCAGAACCTTCATTATTTGGACAGCCTAAACAACAAATCATACATAACTGTATACATATATACAGTACATGCTGCATATATACATACAAATATCTAACCATCTTTATATACATGCATTAGGGTCTACTTCATAACTTTGAAATTTCAAAATGTTGAATTTCATAACATTGAGACCAAAACATCTAAATCCCAAAACACTGAAAACCCAAAACATTGAAAACTACAAAGCATATGTAAATAACATCCTCTCCACCTATAACAACACCTAACTAACAAACACACTTTCTACTACATTTCTTCAGGGAAGCAAGCCCCCCCTATACCCCCCATGTGGGGCGCTATGCCTCCTACACTCCCCATAAATTAAATATGCCAACTCCAAGATCGCACTACAGTGGAAAAAAGTTAATTTCCTAACATCACTGTATCACAATCACCATACACTGAGGTTAGAAAATTAACCTTTCTCACCCTAGTGCGATCTTGGAGTTGGTATATTTAATTTATGGGGTGTGTGGGGGGCAGAGCTCTCTACATGGGAGGGGTCGCAGGGGGGGGCTTCCCTCCTAAAGAAGTGTAGTAGAAAGTGTATTTGTTACTTAGTTGTTGTAGGTGGTGGGGATCTTATTTACTTGTGCAATGTAGTTTTCAATGTTATGAAGCATATTTTCAATGTTCTGAGCACCAGCATGTGGGACATTACAGGGGTGCATATTTAATCATAAGACTTTTGTGAACAATAGTTTCTGCAAAGTATTAAATTCTATGTCTCATTTGTTTTCTGGTTCTTTTAAAATATAAATGCCAGACAATATCCTCCTTGTCCATATATTTATGCATTCATTCATGAGTATGTATACAAGAATGGATTTGTTGCTTGTGGAAAGAAAATACAATGATGAAAATTTAGAGAGACAAGAAAAAGGGAATAATTGAGAAATACTATCCTGTATTTCAGATGGTGACAGCTAATACTCATGTTCCCATGGCACATATATTTTCGGGGGTGTAATAGGCTTTTGAGCTCAGTAAGGTGATTAGACTGGGCTACTAGACTGGTGTGAAATGTCAGCCAAGAGGAAAAGAAGTGATGGCAACAGAGGAGGAAATGTTTATGAAAGGGGCTAATCATATCTCGGTGGGACTGCTGGGAGCAGAATGACAGGACAGAGGCAGCAGCAAACAGAATGCCCGCTTGTATCTTCAATAAGAAAGATTCCAGAAGTAAAGATGTAATGCTTCCCACTCTACAGGACCTTGGTCAGACCAGATCTTGAGAAATGCATGTAGTTCTGCATGCCTTAGTAGGAAGTGTGTATCAGGCTGCTGGAAGAGTTTCTGAGAAAGCTACCAGAAAGTTCCATGGGATAAACTTAAATGACTATCACTAGAAACTGATGGAGCTAGAGCTGTTCTCACTTGAAACCAGAAGAATCAGGGAGAATATAACATTGCTTACATGATATTGCCAGACACGTGTAAAAGGGTCATTGTTATCAAAATGACAGAGAGGGAAGGAAGGGTGAACAAGAAGCATATTGTAGGAGCTGACTAGTGAACTGATCTCTGAAAATACTTTTTCACAGTTGGAAATGGTGTGCCATACTCTTACAATTGTTGACAAAATTAAAGCAAACGTCTGATGTTTAAATGTGTTCATTATATAGCAATTTCATATATATCAGCATTGGTTCGGGAACTACTAATCTTTCACCATATTACAGCTATTCAACACTCCAGTATCCCTTGTAATTCTCTAAAATCTTTGGACCTCAGCTTTATTAGAAATCATGATCATTATATGCAAGCTGTATACAATGATATAGATGTTACTTCACAAGAGATCTGGAGACTCATAAACAGGAATGAGAACTGTCACATCCCTGTTCCTTTTGCTTATTTGTTATTAAATATGTGTTTTGATGCAAATTATATCCTACAACATTCATGACAGTATGTGTACTTCATGCAAATTTGTTAATAATATGCTTGCCTAAATAATTTTCTTTTTCTGTGCTGTAGATAATAATACTGTATCCTATACTTCAGGGTTATTGAATTCTTAATAGAATACATTATTGCTTGTTCTGTTAAATGTTAACTCAGTTTTGAGCATGGCATTTGTAGTTTAAATACACAGTATAGCAGCTTAATACTAATATCTGTGTGTATCTCACATTAATATCATGTCATAAGTATGTGTATTCTGCCTTCAAATAAAACACAAGCCTTTGTCACCTTTCTTACCGTAGTGTCACATTAGGTTCCGGACTTTCCGTATGTTTCAAGCAGTATATATACAGTCCTTTAATTATGAAATGCCTGACCAACAGCCATGACCTGAAGAAGAAGAAGAAATCTTAGATACTTGACAATGAAAAAAAGTTTAGGTTTAAAAGAGGTACTGTGGTACACAGATCACCATGACAATGAAGAAAAGAAGGAAGGAAGGAGATGCCAAATGTTAATTCATCCAGAGAAGGTCAGAAAGAACCACTGATTCTAAGAACCATATACGTGTCAGCTATGTGTGATCTGCACATGTAAATGCAAAGATCATGCTACAGGTTATCATGTCCCATTAAATACACTGATTGCATTTCATCTGTTTCTACATTTGAATAATGCAGAATGAACTTTGTTCATTTAAATTGAACCTGATAAATCTCAGCGCAGTCAGTGATGTGTTTCACAGGGCACAATGAATTACAATGTAATCAAGTTGCTTCAGTAGGGACAATACATGGTGATTGTGTTTGCATTTAAAAGCATCTTTTCAGTAGGGTAGCCACAGACTATAAAATCAAGATGAAACTTGTTTCACTTTAATTTAAGAAGTTCTTACCACTTAAATAAAACCATTTGGGATGCCATATGCCATATAACTTCAGAGTAAACAGAGCAAAACATGCCAGCTTTTTCACAGTTTTAATTATTTAAATAACTTCAGAGAAAACAGATCAAAACATGCCAATGTTTTTCACAGTTTTAATTATTTAGTTTCGCTACTGAATTTTTTATAAACTTTTACTGACTAGGCAAACATCCAAGATAATACAATCACTATATTCTTATCTTAACCGGTAGTTTACAAAAAAATCATATTGATAATACTTAAATATGAAGAACTAATAATTAAGAATGTAAAGTTATATAATAACCTATGTAATGTGACCCAGGAAAGGTAAATATGCATGTATACAAAAAGGTAGCTTTAAAAAGGCAGTATAATTTTAACTCAGGTGCTGACCTGAAAGCAGATGTACTCTCAATGGGAAGTTAAACATGACCTAGCACTGCCTCACTATGGTTCATATAGTCATAGGGTGATACTAGGCTGTTGGCACAGAGGCCCTTATAAGCCTAGCCAAGAATTTCACCCATGTTCCCACAAAGTCAGCACCTCTTTCCCTTGTCCAGCAGAGACACAGGTGAGATCTCAGGGGTGTATTTTCTGTTTCCCATCCAGTCGTCCATGTGCCTCTTAAAGATGGCCATTGAGGTACTCTGCTTGACATGGAGTGGAAGTATATTCCACAGATGGGGTAGTCTTTGGAACACAAATCTATCCCAACAACAAGTTCTATTAATGTCACAGACCAGGTTGAGACTTTGTGTGCGGGTTGCATGAGTGAAGTTTGACTTAAGGATATGCAGCAATGCTATCAAAGCTGGCTTTGAAACAGCCTTGTATGTCAGACACAGGTCACCTCTGAGCAGTCTGTAAGAGACTGAGTAGAGAGGCAGGGCTTTTAGCCTATCTGTATAGGATAAGTATTTGAGACCGTGGATTTTCCTGGTCAGGAACCTCTGTGGCCCCTCCAACTGCTGCATGTGCTTGGCAAGGTACATGCCCAAGGAGGCATTGTACTTGATAATGGGGTCTGATAAGGGAGGAGTACAGGGATATTATGATCTCCTTGTTCCTGGATGAAATACCCTTACTTATGAGGTAGGCCATGTATAAAGCCTTATATATAACTAGGTAATGTGGTGGTCAAAAGTCAAGTTGCTATCAACCTGGGTGCCCAAGTCCCTCACGACTGATTGCATACTTAGTATTGTGTTATTAATTTGTTAATTAGTGGAGACACCATTTTTCCCAAAGGGGATAATGATGCATTTCTTAGGATTCAGTTTGAGGCCATGCTTTTGGCACCAGTCATTAGTTTGGTTAAAGCCCTGCTGGAGGATGTTCACAGCACTAGGGGAATTTAAGACAGTGCCCAGTCATCTGCAAACTTTGTCAGCCACAGACCACTGTTTTTACTTGCACCTCAAGAAAGTATATTCCAAACAGTAGAGGACCCAAGACTGATTCTTAGGGTACGCTGCTCATTACGGATCTACTACTAGAGGTGACTTCCCCTATTTTGACTGAGTGGTTCTATCAGTAAGCCAGTTAGCTACCCATCTGGTAACATTCAGATTGATACCTAGCTGGGAGAGTTTATTTATTATGCTCAAGTGGGGAATAAGGTTGAAGGCTTTGGCTAGGTAAAGGTAGGTGGTGTCCACTGTCTTCCCCTCTTCCATAGCTTTGGTGACCGTTTCAAAGAAGTCGACCAAGTTTAACAGGCATGATCCCCTTTGACAAAACCAAACTGTGTGTGGTCAAGCATTTGGAGGTTGCCAATGTCCTTGTTTATAAGGTCCATGATAATGCCTTCCATGGCCTTGCAGATCAGGCTAATTAGGCTGATGGTCCTATAATTGCTTGGTTCGGTGGATGCTCCACCTTTGTGTAGAAGGATGACAGTGGCTGTCCTCCATTAGGCTGGGATGAAGCTGGTGCTCAGGCTTTGGTTGAATAGGGTGTTAATGGTGCTAAAAGCTCTTGCCTGAGTTTATGTAGGATGCAATCAGGGATGTTGTCAGGTCCCATGGAGGCTATATTATTTGCTTTTGGTGATGAGGGGAGGGGGCAGGTGATGGGGATGTCCTGGTCTACTTAGGAGGTTCAGCGGGAGAAGTTTTCCCTGAAATTGACTGCCAGCGGGTTGGCTATATCTACAGCATTTGTGTATGTGGTGTTCTTGACCACCAGTTCAGACCAGATTTAGGTGTTACCTTTGAGATTGCAGACATATGTGAAGAAGGCCTTGTGATTGTCCTTAGTGGATGTGGTCAATTTGCACTTGAAATGAGCCTTAGAGGATTTCACCAGTGACCTTATTTGCTTATTTAGACAAAGGAGAGATTGCTTCCAGCTTGGCATCTGCTCCTTCTTGGTCCTCAACAGAAATGTTTACTTTTATTATAGAGTTTTGTTTATTGCTGCTGTCCAACAGACAGTTTTACTCTTCCATGAGGAAGATGATTTGGTTCTATCAGGTATTGCTTAGTCCATGCAGCTATGTATGTAAGTGGTCATGTAGTTTTTTGGTGTAGGCTTGGAGATTAGTGCTAGTTCCATCTGAAGGGACGGTGGCTGTGAAGCTGCTTATACCTACTCTCAGGAGGTTCTAGTCAGCTTTGGAAAAGGTTTTTGTTTGACCCTGGCAAGGGGAGGGGAGGATCAGGGGAGATGGTAACTTCAGAAGTGATCACTTTATGGTCAGATCATACCAAGTGGTATGACATTGCAGTGGTGCTACAATGGCTACTCATGTTGATTAGTACCAGGTCCAGGATATTTTCACCTCTTGTGGGGTTGTTAACCAGCTGATCCAATGCATTGGCATTGATGAAGTTAAGGAATCTCTGGAAATTTGTGTTTGAGCTCGAATAGGTCTTCCACTCTATGGTTGGGTAGTTAAAGTCACCCAGGATCAGGGTGGGTAGAGTGTTGAATCCTGATGGATTCAAGTATGCCCAGATAGGTGGAGTGGGTGTCCTGAGTCATGGTTGGGTGTCTGTAGCTAGCTATGATTTAAATAGGTGTTTTGTTAACAGTTAAGTGCACCTGGATCATCTCCAGTGTGTCATACTGTTTGACCAGCCTGGGGGTTTGTATGTCTTTGATAAATATTGAAACTCCATTTCCTTTAGCTTTGTAGCCCTCAGTTTGGCATCTTAAAGTATGGTAGGATGAGTAACCTGGTAAGGCTGGGGTGCTCTCCGCAGCTTTGAGCCAGGTTTTAGTGACTGCACAAATATCAGTATCTTCCAGGGCAAAGAATGCTTGCAATGAGTGCAGTTTCATGTTAGGACTCCTAGGGTTTAGCAGCATAACCTTTAAATTTCATTTAGAAGAAATTTTCACATTGGTAATTTTGTCCTCATGACTTTGCCTAAAAAAGGCACTCTGGGGGAGGCAAGACCCTTTTCCATAAGCTTGAAGCCCAGGGGAGACAGATGAAGACCATCTCTGGCAAAGCATCATGGTCTGTCAGTCATGTCTTCCCAGGCTGTCAGGTACTGGATCCCCTTGGAATGACACCAGAAACTAAGCCAGTTGTTAAAGTCAATCATTTTCTCTTTGTATTGAGGTATAATTCTGGGGAATGGTAGGATGCTGCTTAAGGATAAGGACATACCTACCTGCTGTACATATTCAGTGAGCTCAGTCATGCCTCGCTTCATATGGTCTAGAGAGGCAAGTCTCAAGTCATTTACACCAACATGGACTATGACCATAGTCATAACAGTACCTGTTGTTGAGAAACTTGAGTGAGTGCATGATATGGCGGATTCTAGCACCTGACAAACAACTTACCGTGACTTTCCTCTTGTCTAGCCTGGTGAGGGGCACACATATGTGTCTCATGATAGTGTCTCCTATGACCAGTATGCTGGGTTTGTGGCTGGGTCTTAGAGGCTGTTAGACACAGGCATGTGTTCTATGTGCGATGCTTGGTGCTGTGGGTTGTGATGTGCATGTGTGTTTTTGCCTCAGAGGTTACTTTTGTTTAGGTATGTTATTGCTGAGAACCTCTGCATATGTGAGAGTGTGTTGTACAGGTGTGGGTGGTGTTAGAGGTGTGGTGTTTATGATGTTTGAGCAAACAGCCTTCTCAGTGCCAGATGTGCTGCCTTGTGATTGAGACAACAAGGATTCTAGATACCTAATGTAATTGCATCTCTCACACATTGTGTTCTTTAGTGGTAGTAGTAGAGGGCTGTCTGTGTACATGAGGCAGTTGCTTCACTGTCTCAGGATGCCCATATCAACCAGACTAGCAGGAGAAAACATAGGAAATTGTCCTCCATGGTTGTCAGAATCTGTGGAAGAGAGGTTGGGGATAATAGAGTGCGTACTATTTGAGGAGAGTACCAATAGGTATCAGTAGGGCTGGATAAAATCAATAGAGTAGCTGCAAGGGAGGGCACCACTTCCACAGGAGTGCTGGTAAGGGAAAAAATGCCTTGCAAAGGGTTAAAACAGCACAGCAGCTGTACGTGACATGCAAACCTGCACAGATGAGGGGCTTAAGTCCCACAAAAAGTGAAAATAAAATAGAAACACTGGAACTGACCAATCAACCCGTGTCCCTGAGCACCTAGCCAAACACCCTATGCCAGACCAGTTACAACCAGTTCACTTACTCCCACTAAGTGCAGTTAGGCCCCAGCCAACACAAGATAGCATAGCAGGAAACACAGGAAACACATGAATCACACAAACAGATCTGGATACAGCAAAACCAGACTATGCTGAAGATATTTAAACTCTGTTTAGGTCAATTTAATGCAGGAGAACAGATACACACTTAAATATAACAGCAGAACAGTTCACACTCGTCATCTTCTTTCAGCAGTTCCCATTAGGGGTCGCCACAGCAGATCACCTGTTTCCATTTCTTCCTGTCGTCTGCATCTTGCTCTGTCACACCAACCACCTGCATGTCCTCTCTCATCATTTCCATAAACCTTATCTTAGCAGAACAGTTCACACTCAGTTAATTAAACAGCTTAACAGTAGAAGAGTTCATAGGTTCATAGGTAGGTACTAGGCTATCAGCCCAAGGGCCTAAGTAAGCCTAGCCAACAAGGTTCCCTGGCTTATGCCACCCAAGAAAGTTATTTTCCTATGCCCCTGTTGAGCAGAGCCACATAAGTGATCCCCAGGGTGTATTTCTTATTTCCCATCAACTCATCAAGATTTTTCTGGAAGAGTGCTAATGAGAAACTTTGCTTGACATAGATGGGTAGCTTGTTCCAGAGTATGGGACGTCTCTGGGACAGGATTCTATCCTTCCAGCATGTCCAGTTTATTGTGGTGACAAGGTTTAGGTCCCTAAAGTGTGTAGCTTGGAGTGATTGGGATTTCTTGAGATGTAGCATGTCCAACAGCTCTGGGTCTGACATAGCTTCAGAGTGAAAAAAAATGCAGTTCATATGTAATGCACATTTATTTATTTATTTTATTGATTTATATTTGTTTACAGGGAAATTCTGACTGGACACAGATCCTTTTTCAGTGGAGGCCCAGGGAGAAAAGCTCCACAGAAAGACATGGTAGATGGAAAAACAATAACAATAAACGTATGTATACAGTAGAAGTGATCATGACATGGAGTAATACAGGAGCAAAATTGGTACAATTGAGTAGTAAGCTCTAATTACAAACATTGAGAAATAAGAAATAAAACACAGTGCTACACATTTTCTAGACAGTGACTAGATAACAATAATAATAGGCTAAAAGATAACTAAATCCTGGAAGGATTAACAAGCAGTGAGTAATCTTCAGTTCAGTTTTATAATGATAGACAGGATACTCTATCTAAATCTGGGAAAGGAGAGAAGGGCTGAAGGGAGTGGGGGGGTTATTAGTTGGGGTTTGGACAAGGACAAAGCCAGTGAGAAATTAGGTGAGATTTAAGTGCAGTCTTAAAAAGACTGCAGGAAGGAAGGGTAGTTATGGCAATGGGAAGGTTGTTCCAGAGCCTGGATATAGCGGAGGAAAAAAGTGCTTCACCTGCTGAGTTTTTGTTTTGGTGACCTGGGGTAGATTTTGTTTGCAGGAGCGTAGTGGTCTAGAAGAGTGGTAGGGTTTAAGAATTGTATGGAGTGATGGGATACAGAGAGGGTGGTTTACTAGTTTATGAGCAATGGTGAGTTGAGTTTGGTGTAGGAGTTGTGGGAGTTTAAGCCAGTCAAGGTTTCTAAAGGAGACACGGTGGTGACTGCGGTAGGAGGCACCAGTGGCAAATTTTGCAATTTTATTGTAGCAGTCTTTGAGTTTGTGTAGGTCTGACTGTCTAAGATTATTAAGTATGGGTAATGCATAGATTAGGGTGGATATTAGTTGGGAATTGGCGATAGACATTCTTGCTGGTTTGGTGAAGTACTGGTGGCTTCTATATAAGGCACCCATTTTTTTGTGAACTTTTTTTTATTGTTAATGATATGTGGGTGTCAAATTTGAGAATATTGTCTATCAGTACGCCAAGTAGTTTTGTGTGGGCAGTTGGGGAAATTGAGGCATTATCCTTGGCTTAAATAGTGAAATGTGGGGTGTTTGGGGTAGAATTGGAGGACTGGAAGATGAGGATTTTGGTTTTATTTGGATTGAGGAGAAGCTGGTCATTAGATAACCAGCTTTCAACTGAAGAGAAAGATTCTTGGGTGATTTGTTGGAGTTCTGTTAGAGTTGGGGCTGAGCAGATGAGGGTGGAATCATCTGCATACTGTATGAGGGAGGCATGTTTGGTGGCAGTGTGCAGGTTGTTGGTGAAAAGGGAGTAAAGTAGTGGGCCAAGGATAGAGCCTTGCGGAACCCCAAGAGTAACAGTGAGGCCAGGGGATAGCTTGTTGTCCCAGATGACTGATTGCTGGTGGCCTTGTAGATAGCTGTGGAGCCAGTTTGTGGCTGGTGTGAAGAAAGATAGGTTAGATAGAGCAGAGAGTAGTAGATTGTGTGAGACAATGTCAAAGGCTTTAGGTAGATCCAGAAATACAGCAGAGGAGAAGAAGCCATTGTTTTTGTGATGGAGGATAGTGTTGGTGAAGGAGAGGAGAGCAGTTGTCATGCTGTGGTGTGTCTGAAACCATACTGGGTATTGGAGAGGAGGTTGTTGTTAAGGAGGAATTTGGAGACCTGTGAGTTGATGCATTTTTCGAGTATCTTGGAGTGGGGGAGAGGATGGCAATGGGGAAGTAGTTGGAGAGGTCAGATGAGGGGTCACCTTTATGGAGGGGAATGATGCATGATATTTTCCATAGTGTGGGTACATAGGATTCAGGTATGAAGCGGTTGATTAATATGGAAATAGGATAAGCTAGGACATCAGCTGCTATCTTTAGGTATTCAGTCGGCAGACAGTTGGCTGCTAGTTTTAGTTTTGTCATGAGTCTTTTTATGTAGGAGATGGGTACTGTGGAGAGAAAGAAGGTAGGAAGGGGTGGCTTTGGGTTGGGTGAGGGGGGAATTAGTGTAGAGAAGTATTTTTTTGTTAGGGATAGAACGGATTCTGTGAAGTGTTTATTGAAGGAAGGAGGGTGCTTACTCTTCCTGGGCAGAGTACAGAGTTAATAGTGGACCAAAATTGCTTGGGGTTGTTTTGGGAGGAGTTTAGGGAAGTCTGATAGAAAAGGGCTTTGCCTGCTTTTACTTGCTTTTTAACCTTGTCACGTAGTTCAAGGAAACATTGCCTGTCTGAGGGGTTTTTAGTTATGCTCCAGCGTTCCCATGTTTTATCCCTGGTTTTCATAAGGCCACTGGTGTTTTTTTTTGTAGCCAGGGGGAGCTCTTAGTTCAGATTTTGGTGTTTCTCATGGTGGCATGGGAGTTAAGGATGGTGAGGAAGGTGCTGTTAAAGAAATGGGCAACTTCATCTAGGTTGAGGTACTTTAGAGGTGACCAGTTTAATTTCTGGAGGGAGGAGGTGAAAGAGTCAGTGTTAAAATTAGTTTTGTTGCGAATAAGTCTGTGCGTAATAAGTCTGCAATCATTAATGTGATTTTTAGTAGGAAGGTTGGGGAATGATCACTGAGGGAGTCAGGTAATCAACCTGCTAGGTAGGTGTGGGAGGCTTTGTTAACTAAGACCCAGTCAAGAATGGTGTGGTTATTGGGGGTTTTATTGATCCTATTGGGGGGTTGTATTAGCTGAGAGAAAATATAGAGATTTAGGTGGAGGGCTGGGGGTTTGCTACTGCTGGATAGCCAATTGATGGTAAAGTCCCTGAGGATGATAGTTTCTTGGGGTAGGGAGAGATTGGCCCAGTCTAGTAGGTTTTCCAGGGGAGGTATATTTTTGGCCTGGTGGGAAATAGCACCCTATAATGTTGATTGTTTTGTTAGGGTTTAATTTGAGGGAGGTGTAAAGTATTTCTTCCCTGTCAAACTGATGAGCTGAATTAGTGAGAATTTGGATATTGAGGTGGTGTTTGTACAACAGTGCCACACCCCCTTCTTTTCTGGATAGTATGTCCTTATGGAGGATGTTGTATTGAGGAGGAAGTATTTCCTAACTTTTGATGTGAGGTTTGAGCCACGATTCAGTTAGGATAAGTATGTCATGGGAGAAGAGGCTTATGTAGGCATGGAGGTCTTGGATTTTATTACAGATGCTTCTAATATTAACAGACATAATGTGAAGGTCATTTGGGGTTTTGTTGCTTGTGATTTGGGTGATGGGGGAGTTAGTTGGAAGAGGGTTTGTTGAGATGTTGGTGACTGTGGGGACAGGGTTGTGGTGCACATCTCCACTGAGAGCAAATTTAGAGAGAGTGTTGAGAATATGTTTTATATATGCAGTACAAAATTTGTTGTATTTTATGGAAATTTTGTGTTCAAATGAGGTGGGGGGGTTGGTAATTGAGTATCTGTACTGGGAGGAGGTAGTTTGATGGTTGGGGTAATGACATTTTGCAGTGGGTGTTTGAGGGGAGTTGATGAGAGAGTGCAGTGGAAATGGTTGGGAGTTTTGACTGCAGCTGTTTGGTATGATGTAATATAGTCTAGAATAGTGCAAGTGAGGATGATAACAGTATTACCTAGTGGCATGGTTGCTATGGGTTAGGATGAGAGTTAAGCGGGTAGGTGAGGTAGAGAGGTGGGGGAGTATCAGCGGTAAGGCTTGATTGAGGAGTAAAACTCAAACTGAGTCTGAAAATAGCCCAAAATGGTTATTACAACACCAAAAATTCCCAAAACCCCAAAGCTGTTATTTATGTTTTGAAATCAAGAAAACCACAAAAGTGGAGAAGCTTTGACCATCAATAGGAAAAGTATAAAAAATACAAACAAGCAGTCACATTGTATACATACAAAAAAAAAAACATGAATGAAAAAAGCCATCTCCAGATTGTAACAATCAGTGTCCATTTCAGTTATTTAGGTCCAAGATGAAGAAATCTAACCATCCATAGAGAGAAAAAGAAAACCCATATAATGTGATAGTGTTCAATCTCGCCGTTTGTTCTTACACATGGGTTCGGAGCCGATCCTCGGCTCCGTGCCGGCCTCTTGCAAGCTCTGCATCGAGAAGAAGCTCGAGACAATCTAATACCCACAATCCCCCTCTGCCTTTACCTCAGATCTAGTTTGCCGCTGCTGCATTCGCATCGTTGGGAGCTAGCTCGAGGGTTTTCTAAGCTAAGATATAACTTTTTGTTGTATTTTATTGAGAATTCTATTTAACTTGATATTGTCAGTATTACCTAGTGTGATTGTGTTGTGGTTCCGTAATTCTTTGGTACCGTTAACCTTTTATCGGTATTTTTGTATCGGGCCTACACCCTTTCCATATACTACCATATTGAGACAAATTTATACCGGATTTGACATTTACCTGATTGTGACTATTTTTCCCGGATTTGACTGTGTGTTTGTTTCTGGAATTGTTTATTACCTACAATGTCTGAGAAGGCAAAGTCTGGTTTCAAGCGTTGTCAGTGTGGCCAAAAAATGTCGGTCACTGACAACCATAGTTCCTGTGTCTACTGCCTTGGCCCTCTCCACTTACAAGAGGATTGCTCCATCTGTCACTCTTTCAGTGGGAAGGTCATGACAGATAGGCGCAGGAAACTAATGGACAGGGGTCTTTTGAAACCAGCTTTCCAAGAGGCTTTGGATGCTTCTGGCCAGGCATCGAAGTCCTCTAAGGAATCGAAGACGTCGGAGCCCAAGTCATCGGCTCCGAGCTCTTCTTCAAAGGTTAGATCACCGGTTCCACAGACTTCGGGGCCGAGTGTTCAACTGGTGTCGGTTCCTGAGCCTCGAGTCTTGGAACCGGTGATGGAGCTCCCTCCTTCGGCCATATTGAGGTCGGCTCCGTCTTCGGTTCCTTCGACCCGTTCTTCCTCCAAACTTTCGGATGTCGATGTGGGTCATGTGGTGCAGAAGCTGTTGGAGCATTCGGCCCTCTCTAAACTTATTTCGGTTTCCACCCAGCTGGTGTCGAAACTTGAAGGCCTTCCTGTATCTCCATCCATTCCTCCTCCGAGACCGATTCAGTCTTTGGAGCCGGAAGAGGCTGATCTGCTGATTGTGGAGCCCTCGGGTCCAGAACCGTCCTTTTCTCGGTCTGTCCCCCTCACCTCGACTCCGCCGGACCCGGTACCGGAGTCTCGGAGCCGACGGTCTGTTCTTGGTTCCGGGGCCGAGAGTCGAACCGACGTGTCGGTTCCGACTCTCCCCCTCTCGGGGCCTCGCACGGATCGATTCGGCTCCGTCCTGGGGTCGATGCCTTCGGTGCCCGTGTCGGGATTCTTCCCATTTCTTCGAACCGAGACTCTTCGATGCGGGACCCGGGAGCGCTCGACCTGATGAGGAAGGTGTTGTCTACCCAGACAACCACATCAGTGGAAGCAGTTTCTCCTCCCCATAAAGGGCCTTTGTCTTCATCTGCACCCACGGCCACATCCAAGCGCCGGGCACCAGTGTCTCAGCCACCCTGGAGGGTGCCCCTCTTCCTCCGAGGCTTCTTCGGATGCTCCCCACGAGGAAGTCCCTAGGAAGAGACTGTGTAAGAGGAGACACTTGGATTCTCCACAGGAATCCATAACATCTGATACTGACTTAGATGAGTCAGAGGGTCCCCTAAGTCACCTTCAGAAGATGTCTCTTTTCAGACATTTTGGAGATCCTGAAACAGAGAGGTGACTGGCAGTCCCTTCCCCTTCTGAGGATGAGTCAGTTCTGCTGAAGGCATTTGGTGCTCGCCCTTCCTCCTCCTGGGTCACTCCGCCTTTGACGAACTAATGGAACTTATTGCTCGAAGGGCGTGGGAGGCTCCTGACACAGTGGAACCTGTTCCTAGGAAACCGAACAAGTACATCACAGCACCTCAGGATAAGTCCTACCTTACTAAAGGAGTTCCAGTAGACGCTATGGTGGTGGCTGCAGCCACGAAAAAGGAGATGTCGGAGTCTTCTTCGTCTGTCCATCCGCCTAATAAAGATTCTAGGACGATGGATAGATATGGGAAGCGCATTTTTAGTTCAGCGGCTTTTTCCATGCGGTCCCTGAACTATTTGACCCATTTTACACGACTGCAGAGGGATCTAGTCAAAGAGTTGGGAGATACCCTCCAGGGTGCTACAGATGCAGCTGTCTCAGAGAAAGTGACAGCGCAACTTAATACCCTAACATCGATTGTTAACTCGTCCATGAGGCTGATTTCCTACGCAGTCAAGGTTCGAGTAGGGCAGCAGCTTCAGCGATTGCTCTTCGAGACAATCCTGGATGCGCCTATGCTCCTTCGGAAGCCTTCAAGTCTTCCTTTACAAACGCCCCATTTGACGGTGCCACTCTTTTTGGCCCCAAGGTAAAGGAGACCCTTACCGGTGTGAACAAGAGGGAAAGACTCTGTCTGCTGTCGGAGTCCATTTTTCCACCCCAACCAGACCGTACCCCAAAGGGCAACGCGGTGGGAAAATGTGGTTTCGGACACAACAGCAAGGGTCTTTCCGGGCACACAGGGTGATGCCCTCTAGAGGCAGAGGAGGGGGCAGAGGTGGAAGACGCCACCCTGGCGGCAGAGGGGGTCCGCAACATCAAGGTGACAGGGAAACACTCCCTGGTAAACCTTTTCAGCACTCCTGAGAGGAGGCCCGACTGTCCTGCTCTGGAGGCAGTCGGGGGTCGCTTAGCTTTATACCCTCAGGCCTGGCAAGATATAACTACAGACAATTGGGTAAAAAGCGTAGTTACCAGAGGTTACACCATACCCTTCCTATCCTATCCCATTCCAAAGAAAAGACTCCCAGATGTACCGCCCCATCTGCGAGCCAGCAGCTTTAGAAATTTCAAAGTTGTTAGAAAAAAGTCATCCAGCCAGTCCCAGCGGACCAGCAAGGATTCGGGACTTACTCAAGGTTCTTTTTAGTTCCAAAGAAAACAGGGTACTGGAGGCCCATTCTAGACCTGAGTTACCTCAATACTTTCGTCAAGAAAGAAAAGTTCAATGGTCACGCTTCAATCGATCCTTCCATTTCTACAGAAGGACGAGTGGATGTGCTCAATAGATCTAGAGGATGCATACTACCACATCAAAATGGCCAGGGCATCCAGAGATCATTTGCTTCGGCTGGGAGCCAGTCACTTTCAATTTCGAGCCCTGCCCTTTGGTCTGACCTCAGCCCCAGGGTCTTCACCAAATGCATGGCAGTGGTAGCGTCTCACTTGAGACGTCAGGGATTCCAGGTGTTTCCGTATCTGGACGACTGGCTCCTTTCAGCCACCACCCGGCGTCAACTACTGCAGGCCAGAGACTATGTTCTTCAACTGTGTGTTCACCTAGGGATTTCCGTAAATTTTGGAAAATCCTTACTTCAGCCATCACAAAATATCTTGTTCATAGGAGCAGAGTTAAACACACGCCAATTGATTCTGAGGCTTCCCCCAGAAAGGATATCATCACTGCAGACTCACATTCGTCTTCTACTCTTGTCAAGGAAATCTCCTGCACACCTAGTACTGAAGGTGTTGGGCCTCATGTCAGCCTCCCTTATTGCAATTCCCCTGGGAAGGTTGCACATGAGAGTCCTACAATGGCTGCTATTTGCTCAATGGTCATTCCAGCAACTACCTCTAACACACGAGATTCTCATAACAAAGACTTGCAAAACAGATCTAAACTGGTGGCTCCAAACGTGCAACCTTTCCCAGGGGAGGCCGTTTGTATTACCCACGCCCACAGTTACGGTGACCACGGACGCTTCCCTGATAGGGTGGGGGGGCATCTTTCAGGGACAGACAGTCCAAGGCGAATGGACCAATTTGGAATACAATCTGCACATCAATGTTCTAGAGTTGAGGGCAGTGTTTCTAGCGTTGCAACACTTTGCTCCCCTTCTTCCTCTAGGGACTATTGCAGTTCAGACGGGCAACATGTCGGTAGTCTGGTATATAAACAAACAAGGGGGAACCAAGTCCTATCAACTATGCAGAGAGGCCATGAGAATTTGGCAATGGGCAGAGTCCACAGGTCGCTTTCTAATAGCAATGCACATCCCGGGGTCATCCAACGTCATAGCCGACAGGCTGAGCAGAGCAATTCTGCTACCGCACGAGTGGTCTCTGAAACAGTCAGTGGCGAAAAGGATTTTTCGCACATGGGGCCAGCCTTCCTGCGACCTGTTTGCGTCTCCAATGAATGCCAAATGCAGGAGCTACTTTGCCCTATTACCCTCCAGGGAAGTCCCCAGGACGACTGGTTTCTGATTGGCCCCGGACTCCTGTACGCATTTCCTCCATTTCCTCTGATACGAAATTTCTCCAGAAAGCCAGGAACCTTCACAGGACGATAATCCTCATTGCTCCATTCTGGCCTCGTCAAATTTGGTTTCCCTCCTGAAGATTCACTGCATTCGGGGACCCTGGATTCTGGACCCAGAGCCGGATCTGTTGACTCACTCGTCAGGGGTTCCCCATCCCGCTTCTGTCACTCCATCTAGCAGCTTGGCTGCTCCAATTCCCAACTTAGCCAGGTCTGATCTCTTGTCACCAGCAGTCCAGAATATATTAGTGGCTTCATAAGGCTTCCACTACTAAAACATATACTAGCAAATGGAAACGGTTTGTATTCTGGGCGAATACACACCACGTTGATCCCTTTACAGCTCCTTTGAATAAGATTTTAGAGTTCTTAACAGACTTATTTCATCAGGGTGCTTCTCCTGCTACACTAAGAGTTCAATTGGCTGCCATTTCGAATTTCCATGTGGAAGAATGTGGAGCTCCTATCATGGCTCACAGACTTTGTAAAGCCTTTTTAAAAGGAGTTTTTCATATTAGACCTCCGGTCAGATCTCCTACGTCACCTTGGAGTCTAAACTTGTTACTATCTAAATTAATGTTGCGCCCCTTTGAACCTGCCTCTTCTTGCCCATTAAAATTTTTGTCCTGGAAAACTCTCTTTCTGGTAGCCATTACTTCTGCTAGACGAGTGTCTGAACTTCAGGCTCTCTCCATCAAGCACCCTTATCTGATCTTTCACTCTGACAGAGTTTCTCTTGAACCAATTCATCCTTCCTCCCTAAAGTGTGTTCTATTAACAACATTAATCAGTCCATTGAATTACCCACTTTCTTCAAAACCACTCCAACAAAATGGAGTATATGTTACACAAATTGGATGTTCACAGACAGCTAAGGTTTTATTTGGATAGAACAAAAGATCACAGGAAAACAGATCAACTCTTTGTGGCTTTTGCTGATAGCAGGAAAGGACTTGCAGTTACCAAAAGAACTCTTTCAAAGTGGTTAACGGATTGTATAATCTATGTATACGATTCTGCAAATCAACCCTTCTAAACAAACCCAAAGGACATTCCACAAGATCAATATCTACGTCTTTGGCTCATGCAGCTCGCCTACCTCTGGATGCTATTTCAGCGGCTGCTACCTGGTCTAAGCCACATAGATTTATTTCTCATTATAAAGTAGACAAGGTTTCTAGGGACAGGGCAACCTTTGGTTCCACTGTGCTCAAGAACGCTCCCGTGAGTTCCTCAGGATCAAGGAGCTAGGACGCTACCCATGTGTAAGAACAAACGGCAGATTGAACACTATCACATATAGAAGTTATGTCCTTACCATAACGTTCCATGTGGAGTGTTCATCTCGCCTTTGTTCTTACAGTCCCACCCTCCCACCCTTAGGAAGAACGTTCTTTGATGCCTGGCCAGAAGCATTTTTTGCTACTGCTATTATTCTGTGTACATAGTTGGTATACACATATAGGTTTATATGTGTCTATTTAGATATGTTTATGTGTGTAAGCATGAATGTGCTTTTATGTAGATTGGTTTGCTTGCAAACTAGATCTGAGGTAAAGGCAGAGGGGGATTGTGGGTATTAGATTGTCTCGAGCTTCTTCTCGATGCAGAGCTTGCAAGAGGCGACGGAGCCGAGGATCGGCTCCGAACCCATGTGTAAGAACAAAGGCGAGATGAACACTCCACATGGAACGTTATGGTAAGGACATAACTTCTATTTTTATGAACCCAAAACAAAAATGGTGACTGGTTATTCAGCGGATTTAGAGTCCAAGCTATGCAATAGTAAACCAGAAATAGTATTGAGAAATGCGTATAGCACTACAAGCTTAATATCGGCCCTGATTGTATATAAAAATGTAAAACACACTCAAAATGAAGAGCCATGAAACAATTGAGAAATGTCCATAATTATTAGGATCATCCAAAAATGTGTGAAAGAAGAACACACACTACAATCTAGCTCCTTTTCTATATATTTGGCATCCTCGATTGGCGACAGCATTCCCTTCTTAGCAATAAAAAAAGGATATTCCTGATATAAAAAACAAAGAACAGTCAAAACAGAACACACACACTGTTCCCAGAGATGTAAAAAATCAAAAGTACCTTTGAAAGAAGAACACTTTTTAATTAGCTGATAACATCCCCAATTTTCAAAACAGCCTTTGTTTCTTCATGGCCAGCAAAGACATCTCCTTTTGTTATCAAAGAAAAAATGCCCTTATAATAGGCCAAAAAGAATCCACAGTTCAAAGACAAAAATGAGCCTCAAATAGGCCAGAATTTGCTTCTGCACAACAAAGAGGGAACTCTGCCAATGTCAAAAATACACGAAGGCCGGGGGGCGTGGCCAAGGATGAACACAGGATAGCAGCAGATTTCTTCAGCTCCACCAATTTCATTACACTGATAGGAATTAATTACTTAAAAAATTAATTTTTGAAGTAATTTTCTTTCTAAATATGTTTGTTTTATATAGTTCTTGAACTATATCTAAAAAAGAAAGGAAATTTTAACAATATTCCTATCAGAAATCACTTTGGAAATTTTCCTGTCAGTTTATCAGTCTGAAATGAGTTCCAGTAAGACAAATTCTCAAGACTCCAGCATCAAGAAAGAACTTCAGTCTCTGATAACTATAATCCAGCAACTTACTGCTAAGATGGATAAAATGGATACTAAAATTGATACCTTCATAGAAAAAACTACAAAACAAATAGACTTGTTACATATAGACCTGCAACAACAGAAGATCCAGATGACAGGCATAGAAGAAGCTGTGAATGACATGGAAAATAGAATCCAAGAAGAGGAAATCAACATTGAGTTTCTGCTGAAACAAAACACACATTTACAAACAAAGCTGGATGACCTGGAAAATAGATCTAGGCGCAATAACATTAGGATTTTTGGACTGCCAGAAAATATTGAAGGTAACAATATTACTTCTTTTTTTAACAACATGGCTCCCTAAAACTTTAGACTTACCAGAAGAATTCTCTTTTGGTATCGAAAGAGCACATAGATCTATAGCTAATACTAACTCTAACAAAAACTATCCTAGATCAGTTATAGTTAGATTTATATCATCTTTTGATAAAGAGATGGTTCTTAAATCTGCTTGGGCTAAAGCTCCTGTTAAGATTAATGAGACAACTGTGCGTTTTGACAATGACTATTCTTCCTTGGTAATAGCTAAAAGAAAAGTTTTTCTGCCACTAATAAGGGAACTTAAAAAAGCACAGTTTAAAACATACCTTCTGTTTCCTGCCAAGCTAAAAATCTTCCTTCCTGATGGTCCTAAAATTTTTGATGACTTAGACTCTGCTTTACTGTTTATCAAAAAAAAGATTTTGGATAAAATAGAGGAAATGGAATGGGCTAGTCCTTCATTAAAGAGACTGGCAACTGAAACTTCGTGGAAGACTTCAGAGAAGAAGAAGAGACTAAAAAACAAATGATTTGTTCTATGTTTTTTTTCTTTTTTTTCTCTCATCATTTTACTTCATTATTAATCTTTTTAAATATAGTTCCTGCATTTCCAGAAAGCCACAAATATTCTGAAAAAGATTTAATCAAAGTTATTCTATGTGTGCAAAGAAATGTTTTGTTACCAGTCAAACTATCTGAGGAACTAATAACAAGCTATTATTCAATTTGTTTCTCTTTCTGAAAAAGAGAAGTAAGGTCAGTAATTTGATACATTTTTTTTTTTCTCCTTTTCTTCTTTTCTTTGTTTAAACAATGACATTCTATTTAGATTATGTAGTGGGTAAAGGGTAGGGGAGGGCAGGGAGAGAAGAGTAATGAAAATATGATAAATGGAATAATAACATATTTATTCCTTGTAAAAAGTTTATATGTTCTTCAAATGCTATTCCTAATTATACTTTCTTGATTATACTGCTTATGCTTGTTTGTAAATAATCTGTCATGCTTTAACTAATAATAATTAGAACTAAATAATAGTAAATAATATGTTTTATTTTTAACTCTATTAATATAAACAGTAAGTAATATTCCATTGTATATACTTCTTATAGCTTTCTCTTACATTTTTTTATTTCTGCTTTACACTCTTTTATTTTCTACTCTCTTTTTCTTTTCTTTATTCTTTCTCTTTATTTTTTTTCATATTAATATATAGAAATGCTTTTGATCATATAGACACAGTAAATAATAAGATTTGCATAAAAATTGAGTTGGGACAAAATATTGAGTTTTATTACTTATTAATAACTTTGGGCTTAATTTCACTTACATAGAGGCTGTAATAACCTGTAAAATACATTGCAAAGGTTTTGTCATGTTTAGATGCATTTGCACTGCTAAATGAATGTTTGTCACTAGTTTTTAACAAGTTTCCCGCCAAAATGTTAAGAGAGACAATCTGGGATGTGGGCTACGTCATGAACAGTGTCCTCGAGTTGTTTTAAAAGCTTCAACTCTCGGAATTCTCACAGAGAAGCTGAAAGCAGTCAATTTGACCTTTGACCCAGATATCACACTGACACATTGCAGATTCGGGAAGAACACTCTACCAGGAAGTAGAACTGATGCAAATGCGACTATGTGAAGGAAAATGAACTCTTTAACATTTAAATGTGAGTTATTTTATATAATTACTTAAATATCTATGTTATAATTCATAAAATATGTCAGTTGTAATGATTTTAAATGATGCAGTTTCTTGTAGTAAGTAAATGTCTTATTTTAGAAGGCATAGAAAATGAAACATTTATTCAAGTGTTTTTGAAAATCTACTTGACTGCAGCATACTAATCTGTGTTAAAAACTTATGTTCCAAACATATACATTACTATAACTCATTTAATTCATCTGATGACAAGCATAAATAACTTTATAACTCTATTCTGGAAGAAATTGTCATGTGATATATTTTAAAGCAGTAGTATAGACATACAAAATACAGATGGCTTTTTTTTTACAATAATGCAAGTGTTTCTGAGAATTTGCATAACTATGCAGTATGATTTATAACAATTTCTATAAAGATAATATTTTATTCTATTGACAATAATGAGTATGAGTAAAATGCTCATATACAAGCAATTCAAGGTTTTTTTTGGAAGCTGTTGACTGCATTTAGATGACAGAAAATAGATGCATCTTAATATATGTAATGTCTGAATCATATTAGCCAAAGTTTTTGATTTAAATGAATGTTAGAACTTATTTTTACATACTTTGAATAAATTAATATGTAAATATGCCTTCCTTTTTTTTTTTTTTCTCTCTCTTTCTTTCACTCTCTCCCTCTTTCATGTCTTTTATTTCTCTCTCCTCTTGGTTCCTAATATCAAGATTATTTGAATGCTATTTAAATACAAGTGTATTATATTACATAGATGTATATAGTAGTATGAATAGTTTAAAAAAAAAAGTTTATTTTAGTTTATATGATGCTGTTTTATCAAATGTGTAGTCTTGTCTTGCTAGATAATTGAATTGAAAGCTGTTAATTTAAGTTAAATATAACCAGTATTAAATTGATAATGTGGTAGCTGAGGTACTGCTGCTTAGGGTAGGGGGTTAACTTGAGTGGTATATACTACTCTAAGTTGGAGTTTTTAACTCCAGGCTGGATGCAAGGTTTAATCCTTACATTATTTTCACTTGTTCATTGTTATATGTATATAGTTTTGACATCCACAATATATTTTGTACACTCATTGTCACTACAAACAAAATTGAATTCTATACAAAATCCCATAAGAGATCCAATAAATACAGCTATATTTAAAGGTACACCTAAAGGAGGAGATGTAACATTACTTATGTTGTTATTTGTTATTTTGATCATAAGATTCTTAAGTTTTAAAAATGCCAAATGATATCTTTAAAAGGAATTTCTTTAAACATTAATGGATTGAATAATCCGTGTAAAAGGGCAAGCCTAATAAGATACATTAATTTACATAAGGCCAACTTAGTCTTCCTGCAAGAAACCCATCTCTTGAAAAAGATATTGATAAACTAGCCACAGACAAATATACAGTATTGGCTAGTTCAGAGCACACTCAGAAAAAAGAGGAGTGGCTATTTTATGGAATAAAAGTATGCCCATTCCTAAAACCATTAAGTCTTATCAGGATGACAAAGGAATGTTTTGTATGGTTACAATACAAATTAATGGGAAGACTTACACTTTAATTAATGTATATTGGATACCTGGAATTGGTATTAATACAGTGAAACATCATCTTGATAAGATCATATCATTCTCTATAGGAGATATTATTTTAGCTGGTGACTTTAATTGTATACTACATGAAAGTGATACTACCACTATAGGAAAAAAGAAGAATTACATCTAATGCAAAACATTTAAATGATTTTGCTAATTCTTATCATTTGAATGATATTAATAATCAGATAGATTCAAAATCATTACCATACACCTTTTTTTCTAACAGATACAAAACTTATTCAAAAATAGATAGGGTCTTTATTTCTAACCAGATGGTAACAGATTTAATTAATTCCAAAATCATTTCATGTCCTATATCTGATCATAATTCAATTGTTTTTGAATTCATGATAAAAATACTCATAATGTTCAGATCAAAAGGATACCAGCATACTTAACTCAACTAAAAGACTATAAAGAATATATACTTTCAGAAGTAAAACATTTTTTAGACATAAATAATACTCCTGAAGTCTCCATTGTTTATGTTTGGGATGCCGTAAAATCATATCTATATGGACAAAGTATCAGATGGTATAATAATAAAAGGAAATCTTGGGATAAGGAATTGTTAGATATTCAAAGTAAATTAGACTCTTAAAACATAATAATAAAGAAAATATTATGGACAAGAAAGTTATTGAAGAAATAAACAAACTAAATGAGAAATACAAATAAATTAAATAACTTTAGAGAAATACAAGTTTTTGTCTTATTCAATAAGCCCCAAATACTTACATAGACTTAAAAATAAAACAAAAACATTGAATAGACAAAACCATATCAAAGAAATCTTTTCTCTAAGGAAAAAGAAGAATGTTTCTAGTATACCAGAAATACTAAATGAATTTAGAAATCACTTTCACAAAATTAACCATAATAACATTAACATGGAACCTAAAGATAAAATAAAGGAGTTTATAACCACAAACATGAATAAAAAGCTTAATAAACAACAGATTAAATGATTGGATAAAAGTATTTCATATACAGAGGTTATTACACAAATAAATAAGCTTAAATCAAACAAAGCACTGGGTAATGATGGTATTATACCAGAGATATATAAAATCCTTTCTAAAAGTACATATTCATTAATACATAAGGTTTTTATTTTGGCCCAAACTGAGTTAATAACCCCCCATCTTGGCAATATACATTTATTTCGCCAATTTTAAAACCTAATAAAGATCCAACTAGATGTACTTCATGTCGGCCCATCTCATTACTTAATGTTGATTATAAAATGTTTATGAGTATTTTTGCTGATAGATTGAAGACAATCATCCCCGGCATTATAGATATAGATCAGACAGGCTTCATTGTAAATAGAAATACTTTTGATAATATAAGAAGAACTTTAACATTAATTGATTTTGCAAATAGGAAAAAGAAAGATTTAACATGTATTAGTCTTGATATAAGTTCAGCATTTGATTCAGTAAGTTGGGACTATCTGTTTACCTTACTGAAGTGCACAAACTTCTCAGATGCATTTGTAAATCTAATTGTGCATTTATACAAAGGAACATTGGATTATATTAAGGTAGGAACATATGTTTCACAAAAAATACCCATTTTAAAGGTACAAAACAAGGATGTCCACTTTCTCCACTATTATTCACTTTAGTAATGGAGCCTTGGGCTAATTTGATCAGAAACAGTACTGACATAGAGGGTTTTGAAATAGATGAAAATACAACATCCAAAATTCAACTTTTTGCAGATGATGTTCTAATTACATCAGCAGGATCTAATTCTTCTATGCAGTCTCTATTTGATAAAATGATGAATTTTAAAAGTATTTCTGGTTTAATATTCAATGAAGAAAAAACTAAAATAGTACCTATATATACACGAAAAAATATTCTCATTAGTGATTTTACTAAATATGTACCCAATTCAGGTCAGATAACTTATTTAGGTATAATACTATCTAAAGATATTAAATCTATTATATATAATAATTATAATACCTGTTTTCTTAATATACAAAATCTTTTTAATACCTGGAATAATATGTTTTATACTATGGAGGGGAGACTTACAATTATTAAAATGATAATATTCCCCAAGATTTTATACTTAATACAATCAATAATACTTCCACTTACAAAAATAATTATCAAGAAACTGAATACACTAATGTTAAATTTCCTATGGGCACCTAATAGACCTAGGATTGCATTAAAGAAACATACTAATAGCTGGTCTCAAGGGGGTATTTCTTTTCCAGACTTTAATTTATATACTATCTCTTCTATTGTAAAACTTATTATTTTATTAATAGATCAGTCATATGTCGCAAAATGGAAAGATTATTGGGAGCTAATTAGTATGCACTTCATGAAAATCTCCTTAACACATAAAAATATGATTGTAAATAACTCCATGTTATGGTTACTATAGGAATTTTGTACTTCACCTATTACACCTAAACATATGGTTTGTTACCCATTAAATATTATTATTAGCTATCGTAACTTTATATTCATGCACCCTAAGTATAGGGAATGGAATTTTATTATATTCCCTATAATGTATACTCAGGGTATGCTTTTGTCATCTACTTCTGAAGGAACTCATTTAGCTATAGATAATGATCTAAAGTACTGGTATCAGTTGATATCTGATAATAAAGTTAAACATCTAGATTTCTTAAAACAAGAATTTGATCTAAGAGAAACTTGCAGGTTAGAGGTTCAGACCTTTAGACAACATCTCATTAATAAAATAGATCTAATGTCTATAACAGTTAAAGAATTTATTCCAACACTGATTGATTACTTGATATTAAATTTACAACATAAAGTTTCTGATAAAGGTAAACTTTCATACATACACAAAATTATTAGACAAGAAACTTTTTACAGTGTAGATACATACTGGAATTATTTCACTTCTATTAATGGGGACCCACCAAATCAACAAGATAAACAATATATATTGGAATCTGCTTATAGAACTACGTCTTCCATTGTCTGGAGACTTTATACATGGAAATTTTTACATAGATCTTTTTATACACCTTTGATGATGAATAAAATAAATAATAAAGATAATCTATGTAAGAGATGTAATGTAGAAATTAATGCTGACTGGGCTCATATGTTTTATGACTGTATAAAATTTAAAGAATACTGGAAGTCAATTAATGAATTTTTGCAGGCTCTTTTTACAGATAATTTCATTATTTCTAAATCTCTTATATTATTCAACACACCTGTACCTCAAAGTGTTAAAAAGGTTAAGCTTCCCTTATTATGGTCTATTCTAGCAGTGGCTAGGAAAATAATAACCAGAAATTGGATTTCAGATACACCTCCTTCGTTCAATGAATTTAAAAATGTTATGAATATAGTGTGCCATATGGAAATAAACACAATTAGGTCAAGAACAACTAGAAAAACATCTTATTATATTGTATGGGATAATTTACAAAATTTGTTAAAAAAATCCTAATTTCAATAGCATGGTATTTCAGTTTAATTAATTGATCTGATTGTGGTGGATGTCTTTGTAAATACTTTTTTTGTTTTGTTGAATGTTATAATCATATTTATTTTTAATTACTTGTATAAAATTGTTATGATATTTCTCTTGTATGTTAAAACAATAAACCTGTTTTGAAAAAAAAAAAAAATACACGAAGGCCCATCTGATAAATCCAAAAACGATTCACAGCTTTTACAGTTTCCTTGTTCTTGCCTCCCCTCTCACCTTGCGCCAGTCAGTTCAGACTATATCACTGTTTGTTTGCAGATTATACATACAGCAGGGATGGTCCACTTCTGTAGATACCACCATCTGTAGTCAGATGCCTCTTGAATTCAAAGAAGAGTAACTAGACTTCTTTCTGGCCACTGTATAGAAACACATCAGAATGGAAAGCAGCATCAATAAATATACACAAACAGAACAACCGGCAGAGCTCAAACACGCACACACACACACACACACACACACACACACACACACACACACACACACACACACACACACACACACACACACACACACACACACACACACACACACATCTCAACATTTATTTACAAAATGGCTAATTTAATTAAAGTTAATTAAATACAAGTGCAATATAAGTTAGAATAAACTGAAAATGGCACTTAGTTTTGTAGATTCTCTTGGCAGCTTTGAAATCAGCACAGGGTAGATGCAGAATGCTCACCACCTTGTAGCTCAACTAAAACAAGCAAGTTCCACAAAACGAAAGTAAAATAGAAACACTGGAACTGACCAATCAACTCTTGTCCCTGAGCTCTTAGCTAAACCTATAAAATAGATAAAATCTGCAAAAGCAAAGGCCAATATCCACAGTTGTATAGGATACAATGGACCTGATTCAGAAAACTTTGTCATATCATGCTAGATAAATTTGAGTGATGAGTAGAGACGTGCAAGGTGTATGCAATGTAGAAAACCTAGCAACATGATGTTGCTAGGGCAGATTATGTGGTCCACCATCCCCTATGCTATTGCTTGTATAATGAAGCACCAAGTATGATAATGAGGAAAGACATGGCTAAGAGATTCAGACATTTGAATTCCATGTAATGAAGCTACACTCCCCTTAGGTTTGAACTCAACCATATGCCCATGTTCAGAGAGAATATATTGATCAGATCTGCTTCGGGTTGTTGCAATCATTGCAAATGTATATCTACAAGAAGTTCTCCTGGAAGTGCAGGGTAATCCAACTAAATTTAACATTTCATGCTCCCCACTATACCGACACAGAGGACTGATACCATGTGGTCAGGAACACCATTCAAGAAATTGTGGACATATGTCACCCTCGTCTGTAGTCCCATGATATGTGTGGCTTTATATATATATTAGCTAAAGGGTCATTTTAGCAGCCTAGTGGAGACACAGGGAATTTCCAAGGGATCTGCCTTGAGAATACTCCATCATTTAGTCAATAGAATGCTGCAGCATTTGGGGGAGCATATGTGGTTCCCATATTCCCCAGAGTAAATATAAAACATCATAGGAGATTCTATGACATAAGCCATTTCCTTGAGGTACTTGGGGGGCATAGACTACACTCACATTGAAATATAAGCCCCACCTGGGGAACTGGAAAGGAGGTATATGAACCACAAAGGATGTCACTCCATCAACTGCCATGTGGTGTGTAGTGCATGAGGTATCATCTGCAATGTGTGTTCAGGCCACCCAGGCAATTTTTGCAACTCACACATATGGCACATATA